>NW_024045137.1:698360-707234 GCF_012273895.1 Zerene cesonia | reverse complement strand
AAGTAATAAATGTTATTTGCAGTTAACAATTTTCTTTTTTCTTTATTACAATATTTATGGCAAGACTAGGTAAAATATACTGCAATAAATGAAATTCATTATCCTATCCTACTAGCCTATCCTACTAATATTATAAATGTGAAATTTTGTATGGATGTGTGTGTGTTTTTTGCTCTTTCACGCAAAAACTACTGAACCGATTGCAATGAAATTTGGTACGTAGATATCTAGGATAACTGGAATAACATATAGGCAACATTTTATCCCGATATTCCAACGGGATGGACAGTTGGCACTAAATCACTACATAGTATAAAACAAAGTCGCTTTCTCTGTCCCTATGTCCCCTTGTATGCTTAAATACAATAATAAAATTACGTAACGGATTTTGATGGGGGCTTTTTAAAATAGATAGAGTGATTTAAGAGTAAGGTTAAGATGTATAACTAACTGCGCACCGCGGTTTCAACCCGCTTAAGTCCGTATCCCGTACGAATATCGGGATAAAAAGTTGCCTATATGTTATTCCAGTTGTCCAGCTGTCTACGTACCAAATTTCATTGCATTCGCTTCTGTAGCTTTTGCGTTAAAGAGCAACAAACACACACACATCCTTACAAACTTTCGCATTTATAATATTAGTAAGATTTCAATGCTATAAAACTAAAAATTGTTTATCATTACACAGGTAACGTGAATCCAGTGAACATCCCAAAACAATGGATCACGATGTCTCGCGGCTGCCGCGACAGCGTGCGCCGCCAGATACAAATGGAGGTGTCAGCCTCTATACAGTACTTGGCCATGGGCGCGCACTTCTCTAAGGATTCGGTGAGTAACGAAAAAAAAAACAAAAAAAAAAATCATTTTTTGTAAAAAAAAAATTTTTTTTTTGATTTTTTTTTAACAAAAAAAGAATGTTTCGCTCCAGAGTAAATTAACTTTTTTTTTTTTAGAAATTAAAAACTTTTTAACGGATTTTAAACGCGATTTATTCGTTATATTATTAACCCGACGTTTCGAACACTACAGCGAGCGTGATCACGGGGAGACAGTGAGTCTCCCCGTAATATAATGAATAAATCGCGTTTAAAATCCGCTAAAAAGTTTTTAATTTCTAAATGTATAATACTCGCGTGAAATCAAACACAAGAAAATACTAACGTTTTTTTATTTATGAGGCCATAAATAATTTTTTCTCAACAGATAAACCGTCCCGGCTTCGCGAATCTATTCTTCGAGGCGAGCAAAGAGGAGCGCGAGCATGCCATGAAACTGATCGAGTATCTGTTACTGAGGGGAGAACTCACCAATAACGTCTCATCCCTTATCAACGTTAGGGTAGGTGGACAAACAATCTGTTACGTTTAGAACGTGGAAGTGCTTGGAGTTGAAATATACCGATTTTTTTTAAGAATAGAGAAATGTATGTGGACTTTTTAATCCATTTTTATTGCATAGTTAGTGATGCTGGTACGTCGATAAATTATGCTTATATTCCTTGAACTAGCTTTCGCCCGCGGCTTCGCACGCGTTAGTCTCGGAGTAGTTTAGTAGATGTTATTATACTTGTAAACTCTCCTCTGGAATCACTATCTGTTAAAAAAAAACCATTAAAATCCGTTGCGTTTTAAAGATCTAAACATACATACATAGGGACAGACGCGCTTCGCTTCATACTATGTCATACATCTTATATATAAAATTCCCGTGTCTCAAATTTAGTTACCGAACACCTCCGAAACGGCTGGACAGATTTTAATGAAATTTTGTGTGCATATTGTGTATGTCTGAGAATCGGCCAACATCTATTCTTTCATAACCCAAAATGATAAGAGTATGGCAGAACAGCTTTGCCGGGTCAGCTAGTTATATATAATCTTGATATCCGGGCGGAGCCGGGACGAGCCTCTTGTTAATACTAAACCAGAAGTGGCATTAAACAATAAAGAATCATTTCCCTTTTTCCCCAGGCCCCGGAGCGCAAGACCTGGGCGAGCGGTCAGGAAGCCCTCGAGGAGGCTCTGAAGATGGAGACCGAAGTCACCAAGGCGATCAGAACCGTCATTGTGAACTGCGAGGACGACAGGCAAGCGGCCGTTGGGCAGGATAACAATGATTACCATGTGAGTACCTTTAGATGGATGGATGGATGGATGGATGGGTAGGTGGGTGGTGGATGGGTGGATATATAGGTGGGTGGGTGGTGGATGGATGGATGGTTCGATCGATGGATGGATGAATATTCACATAGATGGAACACAAGCAATAGAAAAAATATGCACAAACTGTGGTTTTATCGCAAGGCATTTTATCTATGAATTAAATAAAAGATAAAAGTTTAAAAAACTAAAATCACACTAGTGATAGAATCCATTAAATTGTCTCGCTTGTTCTTATACAGAGTATATGTAAGGAAATTATTGAATCTTGGCGATCCTAATCAGGATAAGATAAACTCATGAAATTGTTTAATTAAAATACTTAATTCTAATTAAAATACTGAATATTACCGCACAGTAGTTTTCGTATGAAGCATATACAACAATAATATATATGCCCCCGATTAACTAACATTTGTATTCATTTCTCTAGCTCGTCGACTATCTGACGGGTGAGTTCTTGGAAGAACAATACAAGGGACAGCGCGACCTCGCCGGCAAAGCGTCCACGCTCAAGAAGATGATGGACCGCCACTCCGCCCTTGGAGAGTTCATCTTCGACAAGAAACTCCTTGGCATCGATGTTTAAGCCGCGAAAATAAAATTTAAAAATAAAAACATGTTTAAATTTAGAACAAATTCAATCCAGCTCTGACGGGACAATACGGAATTGTAGATTTTGAATTTAGAACATAGAAGTCGAATGGCGTTTAGCCGGGCATACAACTGTCACGTTTTTGTAACATCTGTCAAATGTAATTTTTATTGTTACCAGTTTCAAGATTTAATCCATGAATATAGGATAAAGAAATTTTTTGAAATAAAACAAAAATGTAGTACAAAATAATATAATTCGAAATACAGTAAAGACAAATGACAATCCATAGATATACGTAGATTGTAAATTTTTCCTCCACTATTCTTTTTTTAATGCAAGTCGCCCAGAATAGCTATGTAAAATAGTGCGACGTCAGTAATATAGTTTTGTCAATTGTTTTTTTTTAAATAATAATTTATAATCCACAAAATTGAGTTTCATTTTCATCATCCCACAAACAAAACAAATAATTATATATTACTAGCTGCGCCCCGCGGTTTCACACGCGTAAGTCCGTATCCCGTTGGAATATCGGGATAAAAGTTGCCTATATGTTATTCCAGTTGTTCAGCTATCTACGTAACAAATTTCATTGCAATCGGTTGAGTAGTTTTTGCGTAAAAGAGCAACAAACACACACATCCTTACACACTTTCACATTTATAATACTATACTAATAAGGTAGGATTTATATTTATTAGTATGACATTTTTTGCAATAAATACTTTTTCTTTCTTTCTTTCAAATGAGAAGAAATACTTAAGTCTAATAAAAGATGTCTCTCATGAGAATAAGACTTCAATACTATTTTATAAAACCTAGTCCATGTCCTGAGATTTTAAAACAAGAAAAACCAAACAACTATTTCCTTTTAAATAATAGTTTATTTAGAGTATAAAGAAGTAGGTAGGTTTATTTTACGAGCTGGTCACCTGATGGTAAACCACAATCGCCTGTTAATATTTACAGAAGTAAAGCACTGCAAATGCGCTAACTGGTTTTAAGAAATAAGGAAAGTATTGACGACTGCAATAAAGGAATGGACTGGGAAGAGTGAGGAAAAGGATACGAGGCTCCGGCTCCCCCACTCACCGAACAAAACGCAGTAGGCTGTTACTTCATGTTGTGTTCTTTCGGGGTGGGGTACTTCCCCGGTGCGAGCTAGCCCAATTACTGCCGAAGCTTGCTCGACTCCCATATTTAAAAATATTTATATCATGCCCCTCAAAGCCTTTCTGTTCAACTTGGTCCCTGCCCCTCTGGGTAACTTGTCCACGAATCTGATACCTCCCGACATCGTAACGGATGGCATCTAAAAACATGCAAACAGACGAACATAACAAACACCCTCCTTCTTTTTTTATTAATTATCATCAGCCTATATATGTTCCCTCTGCTGGGACACAAGCCAAGTGCAGGTTGGCAGATATCACACGTCGAACTTTTCGATTCTTGGACATGCCGGTTTCCTCAAGATATTTTCCTTCACCGTTCTAAGCAGTAGTGATGTTATCCACATGTGCAGATAAATTGAATAATCAATTTATTTCCTGCACGCTCGCCCGGTCTCGTACCCCAACTTATCGATTTTGAAGTCCGAGGTTCTGACCACAGCCATTACTGCGTGTATTGCGTACGCCGTGGCTCAAATACCAGAACTAAATGGCCAATGGCCTTAATATATACTCACTTTAGAGTTCAGATACTCAGCCACTTGATCCTCGCTGATCGCGCAGTTTGTCTGCCGTACTATAAACGCTACTGGGGCTTCGCTGAACGGTAGGGAAGTTACACCAACCTCTCTGATGGATGGATGTTTCAGTAACGTATTCTCTATTTCAGATGGTGATAGCTGTAATAATATTTATCCTTATTGAAGTGAAACTTCTTTAGAATCGTTGTGATTTCAAACCGGATGCAACGGAAAAACGACAGGTAAGAGACAGAAATACAAAAATGTGTAGAATGAAGCCGGCAAAGAATGAGACAGAAATATACATACTATTTTATTCATTCTTTTGTCGATTTACTGAAGTTTCACTTCTATCATGTGTGAATCGCACACACACCTTTTTTTGTTTGTTTACTTTTTTTGCAATATTAGCTGTGCGCGCGGGTTAGTTCACTCTTGTGTGGGTTTATATTAAATTGCTAACTTAATTATAACCTATGTTGACGAGGACTAATGGCTATATAAGAAAAGAAGTTTCATGGAAATTCGTCCTGCATTTTATGCGTTAAAGCCGGACAATGAAGACAAAAAGAATTTTTTTTTAGCGTAGGTATAGATCATAAGTGGAGAAAATTTTAAATTTTGGATTACACTTTCCTATAGTTTTATCATACGTAGATATAGACTATAATAGATTATAATTAATCTGTCCGTTTATTGGGTCAAAATCGAGTCTAAAGGAATCGGTAACATACAAACACAGGTAAAGGTTATAAAAGTTAAAAGTTCTAAACTTATATAAATAAATTTAGTTTACCTAAATGAAACTAATAAAAGCTTTCTTAGAATTAACTAAATTATCTCATCCTACTAATATTATACATGCGAAAGTTTGTAAGGATGTGTGTGTGTTTGTTGCGCTTTCACGGAAAAACTACTGAATCGATTGTAATGATATTTGTTACGTAGACAGCTGGACAACTGGAATAACATATAGGCAACTTTTTATCCCCATATTCCTACGGGATACGGACTTACGCGGGCGCGCGCAGCTAGTTTTTCTATAAATGCATAGATATTTTTTAAATCCTGTAGGCCCTAATGAGGATAATAACATTAACAAGTTAAATTGTTGTGTATTTCAATCTGTCGATATGTCGTGGGTCAAAATCGAGTCTATAGGAGTCGGTTACATACAAACATATAGTTGAAGCTAATTAAGCAACTCACCGTGTAACCGTTGTACTTTATGATTTCATGAATCCGGTCCACAATGAAGAAATACTTTTCATCATCGTAATAACCCACATCACCGCTTTTATAGAACCCTTCTTCATCTAAATAAGCGCATTCTTCATCACCGATGTATCCTAAATAAGTTTACAAGAAAGAATTGAAAATTTTGAATGTGGAAGTCTAACACGCTTCGGCACGAATTGGGCCAACTCGCACCGCGGAAGTACCACACCCCCACAGAAGACCGGCGTGAAATAGGAACATGCTACTGTGTTTCGTACGGTGAGTTGGGGATCCGGTGGCCCGTTTTTCTTTCCTCACTCTTCCCACTCCATTCCTTCTTTCCATGTCGTCAATCCTTCTCCCTTCCCTCTAAAACTGGGCAGCGCATCTGTATATGCACTACCTCTCCGAATGTTCATGGGCGGAGATAGTATACCATTTGCGTTGCCCGCTCATGGCTTAAAAAAAAATTAGAGACACTAAACGTTTATCTAACTACCAGCGCTCCATCTTGGCCTTCAACGTGGTAAATAAACAGCCTGTAGCACTCAGGAAACACGTGCCTACCCAACGGTGAAAGAATTTTTAATATCGGTGAAACAGTACCCATCCTGAACAGGCTGGTGGCGGACAGTCGAGCGAGATATAGAGATATATAACAGCTGGCGGCGCTCTGTAGAGGCCCTCTTTTTTCAAACAAAAATTTTTTTTTATATTCTTAAGGTATGTAACTCACCAGACATCAAGTACGAACACTTGAAGCGTATCTCGCCACGTTTATACGGACCTACGGGTTTCTGAGTCTCGAGGTCAACCACCTGAATAATTAAATTCAAACTCAAAACCATTCCCCAAATAAAAGCAAGAAGGAAGAAAGAAATAACGTTAATTAGACACTTCCTTTTGCCCGGCGGCTTCGCGCGCGTTAAATTTGGAGTATTTAATAGGCGTTATTATACATATAAACCTTTTTCTTGAATCACTCCATCTACAGAAAAAAACCTCATCAAAATCCGTTGTGTAATTTTAAAGATCTAAGCATACATACATGAACAGGGACTGATACCACACAGTAAGTTTACAAAACAGTTTTAGGTACAAAGTTCACATAAAAATAAAATACTCAAAGATAATTTAAACATAGACACATATGACATTTGCGACATATGGGGTCTGTGCAGCATGAAATTAAAATATTCCATAAACTGAGACATTCATGAGAATTTATTTGTTCCTAATCAAATTCGGATAACCTTTATGACTGTTCCCTGACAGGCAACTCCAACACTCCCAAGTTTATTTATCCCAGTCTTGACATCTTCTCTGATAATGCAGCCCGATTCTGTCAGACCGTATATTTGGGTAACGCATTGCAAATTCTGGAATCTAAAATAAAACATTATGTTTTTGTATTAATAT
Organism: Zerene cesonia; assembly: GCF_012273895.1. NCBI lineage: Eukaryota > Metazoa > Arthropoda > Insecta > Lepidoptera > Pieridae > Zerene > Zerene cesonia. The sequence goes on along the minus strand of NW_024045137.1, from coordinate 700,144 downwards.
GTAAAATAACTATGTCGCTTGAAGAATAATTTGACAAAAAATTATAGTGATTGCTCGTATTTTTTCTTTCTACGTCAGAGCGAGCAACAGCACCAGATCAGTCAGGTTCGCCTGATGGTAAGCGATCATCGCCGCCCATGAACATTCGCAGAGTTAACGCCTCTGCTAATGTGCCGCCCGCTTTTAAGGTTTAAGGATTTACAGGACAGGATTGATGGAATTGATGGATTGATGAATGGATGGAAAACAGAACTGGAAGAAATATGCATTAAAAGAAAACTCTTCTTACCTCTCTTTAGTGACAGATACTAACTCAGAGCTGATGGGAATACTTGCACAATTCATAACTTGGAGAGATGAGACATCATACTTATCTAAATCAGGACATTTTACAAGATCCGTTATTGTTGTAGGTACTATTTGTATTGTATCTACCTGAAATTGCGAAAAATAATTATGTTCAATACGGCAGTAGCGGCTCAGTGGTGAGAACCTCGGACTTCAAAATCGATAAGTCGGGGTTCGGGACCGAGCGAGCGTGCAGGAAATAAATTGATTTTTCAATTTATCTGCACATTTGGATAACATCACCACTGCTATAAACGGTGAACGAAAACATCGTGAGGAAACCGGCATGTCCAAAAATCAAAAGTTCGACGACCGACAACATCTGCGAACCCGCACTTGGCCAGCGTGGTGGATTATGGCCTAAACCCTAAAACCATAGGAGGCCTGTGTCCCAGCAGTGGGAACATATATGGTCTGATGATGATGATGATGATGATGATGATGAATTATGTTCAATAATTTTATAAAAAAACTAAACTTCAAATTGTAAGGACTACAATAACTGGGACCAAATGGGAGGCATTAGTTTACAGATAAAAAGACTCATAATCGGTTCATATAGTAAAAATAAATAACGTGACAAATACAAAAAAATCAGGCGAATAGAATCTTCTTTTTTTGAAGACTGTTGAAAAGTCCCAAGTGGGAGGTAAAACCTCAAAGAAGTGTAAAACTGAATGTGTCCGAAAACACACTATATAGTAATAAACCCCACAGAAGATTTCAGTAATTTTACACACTTTTTATTAGCTTCACTTGTATGTTTGTATGATTGTACGTTTGTAACCGATTCATTTGGGCGCGATTCTGATTCACTTTAAACGGCGAGGTTCCATTTAGCCTTTCTAGATTCCGTTGACAATACACTAATCTGAAAAAGATATTTTAGTTCGAACTTCTATAAAAAAGCGTTTATAGTTTTAAAAAACTATTAATTACTATTTTTAAGGCGTTTGCCTGCAAACAAAACTTTAACACACCTTATATTTTTCGATGGCTTCCAAATAACTGACCGCGTCATTTTTTAAAGTGAACACAATCGTGAATCCATGGGATAGACTGGACAAAGAATGGTATAGACCAAAGCTGTAGTACCATTCCCGGGTCGAAAGTGTTATTCTATGTTTATCTCTGAAAATTTTCCTTATTTTTTTATAATTATACAATTAAATATGTTTTTTATAATTAATATAATAATTGTAATTGTGTTGTTCGTCCCGGCCTTGTCTGGGTTAAATCGGAATTGTATAACCAGTAAAGATCAGGATCTCTCTCGGCGCAGTCATAGGTGTCATAGATCAATAATAGTTTTCATATTTCTCACGGACGGTTAGAACATTCTTATAAAGTCTATAGTTAGTTTTAACTTGATGTATTTGGTAGATGTGGGTACCAGATGGTAGGATGGTAGATGTTGGCTTTTTTGTGATAGAACA
>NW_024045137.1:687079-697360 GCF_012273895.1 Zerene cesonia | reverse complement strand
GTTTATCTCTGAAAATTTTCCTTATTTTTTTATAATTATACAATTAAATATGTTTTTTATAATTAATATAATAATTGTAATTGTGTTGTTCGTCCCGGCCTTGTCTGGGTTAAATCGGAATTGTATAACCAGTAAAGATCAGGATCTCTCTCGGCGCAGTCATAGGTGTCATAGATGAATAATAGTTTTCATATTTCTCACGGACGGTTAGAACATTCTTATAAAGTCTATAGTTAGTTTTAACTTGATGTATTTGGTAGATGTGGGTACCAGATGGTAGGATGGTAGATGTTGGCTTTTTTGTGATAGAACAGATAAACGAGCAGACGGGTCACCTGATGTTAGGTGCTTCACGTGGCCCAGTTGCACCTACAATACCAGAGGTATGGTGTGTGTTGCCGGACTTTAAGAAAGGAGTAAGCTCTTTTCTTGAAGGTCCCCATATCGTGAACGTTTGGGAACACTGTATGCGGAAGCTGATTCCAAATTTCCGTAACACGAGGCAAAAAGTTTTATAAAACGGACGTTGATGATCAACGATCCTCAATGGTTGAGGATCTCTAACTGTCCAGGTGGTTTGGATGGTATTATAGCCTATGTATGGTATGGTGGTGGAGCAGGTTGTAGGTTTAATGCCATAACTACAATCAGCTAAAACCAAATTGGTCGGTACGTAGAGGTGTAACGAATACTAACTTATTATAACGGATATTTTTCCCTCAAAACACGATTCTTGTAAGTTTCGGTTTCGGTTTAGCTTTCGGCCAAAATTTCCGAAATTTGCTTCAGATTTTGCTTAGGTTAAATCAGGTGACTAATTAATTGTGTGTCTGAGTCTATTTGTTCTAATGTATTTATCTTAAATATATTTAAACCTACATTTGGTCGCACAAAGCAGTTCCAGTAACCATCATGAAACTTTTATGCGTAAATATTGCAGCTTTAGGCATCCCAGTAGTCCCTGATGAGAATTGTATTATTGCAATATCTTTCCATCCCTCCACTGGAGTCGCTTCGAAATCTTCTATTGGGGCATGTTCTGTGAGAAACTCCTTGAAACTCATAGGTCCTATGTGCTCGTCTGTGTACACGATTGTATGTTTTATGTAGTCCACTTTGCGCAGTGTTGCTTGGTGCTTTTCGTATGCATCCTTTGATAGAAATAGTACTTTTGGCTTCGTAATGTTCAGTCGGTAGAGAATATTTTCTGGAATTTTAAGGACATTGATATTTTACGAACTAGTAAATATAGAAGTTTCTCGATAACCACGGAATCCTGCTAATATTATAAATGCGAAAGTTTGTGAAGATGTGTGTGTGTTTGTTGCTCTTTCACGCAAAAACTACTGAACCGATTGCAATGAAATTTGGTACGTAGACAGCTAAACTACTGGAATAACATATAGGCAAATTTTTATCCCGATATTCCTATGGGATACGGACTTGCGCGGGTGAAACCGCGGGGCGCAGCTAGTAATTTAATAATAATAAAATAGTTCGAATATTATTAAATACTATTAAATTAAATCATAACGTTATATTAAAAAAAATACTTGTATAAATATTCATATAAAAGTACGTCATAATAGAATAGAACAGCGATACATATAAACATTTATTACATACTTAATATATCGCTTAATGACACCTAGACTCAAGATAAAAAATTGACCCATAAGTTAAATAAAAAAATAAATTAAAAGCACAGAAATGTGAACCTACAAATAAGTGTAAACTGCTCTATGAAATGTTATTTTGGTCCGAATAAACTATTTTTATTTCTTACGAGCTATAGCCGCGGCGTTACTCGCGTGGTACCCGGGTAATAAGTAGCCTATGTGTTAATCCGGACTATAACCTATCTCTGTACCAAATTACATACAGATACAATAATCCGTTTTCGCAAGGAGTATCAAACATCCATCCATCCATCAATACTTACAAGCTTCTACATTTATATTCTTGATATATATTACTAGTCGTCCGCCCCGCCTCGCCCCTAGCCTATAGCCTTCCTTAATAAATGGGCAATCTAACACTGAAAGAATTTTTCAAGTCGGATCAGTATTTCATGAATGTGTTCAAACAAACAAACAAACTCTTCAGCTTTATAATATTAGTATAGATAATATGATAATAACTCTTTAAGAGTAATTACTTACCTTTAGTCGATTTTATAAATGATATCAAAGCCCCTTCACAATGCGAAAGAAGCTTGAGAATCAGCCAATACATAGTAAAAAGACTCACCATCAAGCATGCTGTTATCAGCCGCTGAGAACGCTGCACCCGTGCACAGTATCCCCACTACAGTCGGCATGAACTCCATTCGTTTATCGCAGCAAATGCTGACAACGTCGCCTACGCCCACGTTGAGACGTTTCAGCGAGAGTGCTATGTCAACAGACAGCTGAGCCAACTCGCTGAAAGTCGTTTTTTTATTTGTGTCTGCATCTATCTGGAATTAGAGTTAGTTATTGTTTTGTATGTAATAGCGGGAGTCAAGCTGGTTGTTCGCCTGATGGCAAGCGATCACCACCATCTATGAACATTTACAGAGATATGGCCGCTGCAAATGCGTTGCTCGCTTTTAATAGATAGTTAAGGAAAGGATTGCGATTGTAAATTTGATTCTAAAGAAAGACAAACAAACAAACATACGCACTTTAAAGTTTATTATAATGATTCTATTTATGTGAAATCATGCACAAACTATACTAACATCCTAAATTGATTGTAACAGAATTTAAGGGCAACTTAAAAATTTGATTTATATTAAATTAACAAACGTTAATTTCAACTTTTTTTACTATTTTTATACGAGCTGGAACTTGAGGCATAACTTGCATAGTACCTAGCTAAAATGTAGTTTTTGAAGTGAAAACTTCTTTAGGCGCGTTGAGCGTTTTGGTAGAGGGTAAAATCTTCGGTTCGCGTCACCGACATGCTAATGATAATAGTATATCTATAGCTATGGAGAGCCAGGCTGGCGCACGCGCAGTAGCCTGTGTACACGTATACACTAATACATCGACTATTTCTGACTGTATTATGTGCGCGTACATAAAAAATTTCATATAATTTTTGCATATAGTTTAATTACTCTCAACTTAATAATTCCGTTTTCACTTCTATCGGCAGTCCCACGTCTGCTACTGTTTTTTTTTAATCCAGACAATAATCTATCTCTGTACCAAATTCCATACACATCGTGATAGATGCTTTTACGTGAAAGAGTAACAAACATCCATACATTCTTACAAACTTTCGCATTTATAACGCTACTAGTAGGCATTACTTTCAATTTATTGTTATTATGTTGAATCACAGATTGCGTTACTTGTTAAATTATTTTTAGTAAATAAAAATAAAATGAAAAATACTTTTTTAAGCGACGTTCTCAAAAACGAAGGTCTTAAATCAGTCAGCTTTGGTTTCCAACGGATTCCCGTGATTCTTTTTGCGTTTTATTGTTGTCAATGGGTTCCACTTTAGAATCTGGACTGGTACCTCTCTTCCCGCAAAACTCAAAACAAAAGTTGTATGTGGTAGTCGAGCACGCTTCGGCACGAATTGGGCCAGCTCGCACCGGGGAAGTACCACACCCCCACAGAAGACCGGCGTGAAATAGCATTCTGTTGTTTCCTTCGGTGAGTGGGGGAGTCGGAGGCCCATATCCTTTCCCTTCCCCTTCCCAGTCCTTTCCTTTATTCCTTTACCCTAATCCTTTCTTAATCCCTTCCCAATTTATGGAAGGAAATTATTGAATCTTGGCGATCCTAATCAGGATAAGATAAACTCATGAAATTGTTTAATTAAAATACTTAATTCTAATTAAAATACTGAATATTACCGCACTGTATCTGGGGGCAAATAGATTTTGTGTTACATAAGCTACATAACCCCCGAGTATCATGAAAATGCATTCAGTAGTTTTCGTATGAAGCATATACAACAATAATATATATGCCCCCGATTAACTAACATTTTTATTCATTTCTCTAGCTCGTCGACTATCTGACGGGTGAGTTCTTGGAAGAACAATACAAGGGACAGCGCGACCTCGCCGGCAAAGCGTCCACGCTCAAGAAGATGATGGACCGCCACTCCGCCCTTGGAGAGTTCATCTTCGACAAGAAACTCCTTGGCATCGATGTTTAAGCCGCGAAAATAAAATTTAAAAATAAAAACATGTTTAAATTTAGAACAAATTCAATCCAGCTCTGGCGGGACAATACGGAATTGTAGATTTTGAATTTAGAACATAGAAGTCGAATGTCGTTCAGCCGGGCATACAACTGTCATGTTTTTTTAACATCTGTCAAATGTAATTTTTATTGTTACCAGTTTCAAGATTTAATCCATGAATATAGGATAAAGAAATTTTTTGAAATAAAACAAAAATGTAGTACAAAATAATATAATTCGAAATACAGTAAATACAAATGACAATCCATAGATATACGTAGATTGTAAATTTTTCCTCCACTATTCTTTTTTTAATGTAAGTCGCCCAGAATAGCTATGTAAAATAGTGCGACGTCAGTAATATAGTTTTGTCAATTGATATTTTTTAAATAATAATTTATAATCCACAAAATTGAGTTTCATTTTCATCATCCCACAAACAAAACAAATAATTATATATTACTAGCCGCGCCCCGCGGTTTCACACGCGTAAGTCCGTATCCCGTAGGAATATCGGGATAAATTGCCTATATGTTATTCCAGTTGTCCAGCTATCTACGTACCAAATTTCATTGCAATCGATTCAGCAGTTTTTGCGTGAAAGAGCAACAAACACACATCCTTACACACTTTCACATTTATAATAACTAAAGTAGACTTCATATTTATTAATATGACATTTTTTTGCAAAAAATACTTTTTCTTTCTTTAAAATGAGAAGAAAAACTTATGTCTAATAAAATATGTCTCCCATGAGAATAAGGTTAATAATACTATTTTATAAAAACTAGTCCATGTCCTGAGATTTTAAAACAAGAAAAACCAAACAACTATTTCCTTTTAAATAATAGTTTATTTAGAGTATAAAGAAGTAGGTAGGTTTATTTTACGAGCTGGTCACCTGATGGTAAACCAAAATCGCCTGTTAACATTTACAGAAGTAAAGCACTGCAAATGCGCTAACTGGTTTTAAGAAATAAGGAAAGTATTGACGACTGCAATAAAGGAATGGACTGGGAAGAGTGAGGAAAAGGATACGAGGCTCCGGCTCCCCCACTCACCGAACAAAACGCAGTAGGCTATTACTTCACGTTGTGTTCTTTGAGGGTGTGGTACTTCTCCGGTGCGAGCTAGCCCAATTACTGCCGAAGCTTGCTCATTGACTCCCATATTAAAAAGGTATATTTATATCATGCCCCTCAAAGCTTTTCTGTTCAACTTGGTCCCTGCCCCTCTGGGTAACTTGTCCACGAATCTGATACCTCCCGATATCGTAACGGATGGCATCTGAAACATGCAAACAGACGAACATAGACCCTCCTTCTTTTGATATTTAGATATAGTATTGCGTACGACGTGGTTTAAATACCAGAACTAAATGGCCAATGGCCTTAATATATACCTACTCACTTTAGAGCTCAGATACTCAGCCACTTGATCTTCGCTGATCGCGCAGTTTGTCTGCCGTACTATAAACGCTACCGGGGCTTCGCTGAACGGTAGGGAAGTTACCCCAACCTCTCTGATGGATGGATGTTTCACTAACGTATTCTCTATTTCAGATGGTGATAGCTGTAATAATATTTAACCTTATTGAAGTGAAACTTCTTTAGAATCGTTGTGATTTCAAACCGGATGCAACGGAAAAACGACAGGTAAGAGACAGAAATACAAAAATGTGTAGAATGAAGCCGGCAAAGAATGAGACAGAAATATACATACTATTTTATTCATTCTTTTGTCGATTTACTGAAGTTTCACTTCTATCATGTGTGAATCGCACACACACCTTTTTTGTTTGTTTACTTTTTTTGCAATATTAGCTGTGCGCGCGAGTTAGTTCATTCTTGTGTGGATTTATATTAAATTGCTAACTTAATTATAACCTATGTTGACGAGGACTAATGGCTATATAAGAAAAGAAGTTTCATCGAAATTCGTCCTGCATTTTATGCGTTAAAGCCGGACAATGAAGACAAAAAGAATTTTTTTTTGAGCGTAGGTATAGATCATAAGCGGAGAAAATTTTAAATTTTGGATTACACTTTCCTATAGTTTTATCATACGTAGATATAGACTATAATAGATTATAATTAATTTGTCCGTTTATTGGGTCAAAATCGAGTCTAAAGGAGTCGGTAACATACAAACACAGGTAAAGGTTATAAAAGTTAAAAGTTCTAAAGTAATATAAATAAATTTAGTTTACCTAAATGAAACTAATAAAAGCTTTGTTAGAATTAACTAAATTATCTCATCCTACTAATATTATACATGCGAAAGTTTGTAAGGATGTGTGTGTGTTTGTTGCGCTTTCACGGAAAAACTACTGAATCGATTGCAATGATATTTGTTACGTAGACAGCTGGACAACTGGAATAACATATAGGCAACTTTTTATCCCCATATTCCTACGGGATACGGACTTACGCGGGCGCGCGCAGCTAGTTTTTCTATAAATGCATAGATATTTTTTAATCCTGTAGGCCCTAATGAGGATAATAACATTAACAAGTAAAATTGTTGTGTATTTCAATCTGTAGATATGAAGTGGCTCAATATCGAGTCTATAGGAGTCGGTTACATACAAACATATAGTTGAAGCTAATTAAGCAACTCACCGTGTAACCGTTGTACTTTATGATTTCATGAATCCGGTCCACAATGAAGAAATACTTTTCATCATCGTAATAACCCACATCACCGCTTTTATAGAACCCTTCTTCATCTAAATAAGCGCATTCTTCATCACCGATGTATCCTAAATAAGTTAACAAGAAAGAATTGAAAATTTTGAATGTGGAAGTCGAGCACGCTTCAGCACGAATTGGGCCAACTCGCACCGCGGAAGTACCACACCCCCACAGAAGACCGGCGTGAAATAGGAACATGCTACTGTGTTTCCTACGGTGAGTTGGGGATCCGGTGGCCCGTTTTTCTTTCCTCACTCTTCCAACTCCATTCCTACTTTCTAAGTCGTCAACTCTTTGCTTCTCCCTTCCCTCTTAAACTGGGCAGCGCATCTGCATATGCTCTACCTCTCCGAATGTTCATGGGCGGAGATAGTATTTGCGTTGCCCGCTCATGGCTTAAAAAAAAATTAGAGACACTAACGTTTATCTAACTACTAGCGCTCCGCCTTGGCCTTTACCGTGGTAAATAAACAGCCTATAGCACTCAGGAAACACGTGCCTACCTAACGGTGAAAGAATTTTTAATATCGGTGAAACAGTAGCCATCCTGAACAGGCTGGTGGCGGACAGTCGAGCGAGACATAGAGATATATAACAGCTGGCGGCGCTCTGTAGAGGCCCTCTGTCCCACCCAGGGCATTGGAGTCAAGTAAGCCAAGTTCTTGAAATAGGCGCGTTCAAACAAACATTTTTTTTATATTCTTAAGGTATGTAACTCACCAGACATCAAGTACGAACACTTGAAGCGTATCTCGCCACGTTTATACGGCCCTACGGGTTTCTGAGTCTCGAGGTCAACCACCTGAATAATTAAATTCAAACTCAAAACCATATGTCATTCCCCAAATAAAGGTAAGAAGGAAGAAAGAAATAACGTTAATTAGACACTTCCTTTTGCCCAGCGGCTTCGCGCGCGTTGAATTTGGAATATTTAATAGGCGTTATTATACATATAAACCTTTTTCTTGAATCACTCCATCTACAGAAAAAACCTCATCAAAATCCGTTGTGTAATTTTAAAGATCTAAGCATACATACATGAACAGGGACTGATACCACACAGTAAGTTTACAAAACAGTTTTAGGTACAAAGTTCACATAAAAATAAAATACTCAAAGATAATTTAAACATAGACACATATGACATTTGCGACATATGGGGTCTGTGCAGCATGAAATTAAAATATTCCATAAACTGAGACATTCATGAGAATTTATTTGTTCCTAATCAAATTCGGATAACCTTTATGACTGTTCCCTGACAGGCAACTCCAACACTCCCAAGTTTATTTATCCCAGACTTGACATCTTCTCTGATAATGCAGCCCGATTCTGTCAGACCGTATATTTGGGTCACGCATTGCAAATTCTGGAATCTAAAATAAAACATTATGTTTTTGTATTAATATGTAAAATAACTATGTCGCTTGAAGAATAATTTGACAAAAAATTATTGTGATTGCCCATATTTTTTCTTTCTACGTCAGAGCGAGCAACAGCAGATCAGTCAGGTTCGCCTGATGTTAAGCGATCATCGCCGCCCACGAACATTCGCAGAGTTAACGCCTCTGCTAATGTGCCGCCCGCTTTTAAGGGTTAAGGATTTACAGGACAGGATTGATGGAATTGATGGATTGATGAATGAATGGAAAACAGAACTGGAAGAAATATGCATTAAAAGAAAACTCATCTTACCTCTCTTTAGTGACAGATACTAACTCAGAGCTGATGGGAATACTTGCACAATTCATAACTTGGAGAGACGAGACATCATACTTATCTAAATCAGGACATTTTACAAGATCCGTTATTGTTGTAGGCACTATTTGTATTGTATCTACCTGAAATTGCGAAAAATAATTATGTTCAATAAGGCAGTAGCGGCTCAGTGGTGAGAACCTCGGACTTCAAAATCGATAAGTCGGGGTTCGAGACCGGGCGAGCGTGCAGGAAATAAATTGATTTATCAATTTATCTGCACATGTGGATGACATCACCACTGCTAAAAACGGTGAACGAAAACATCGTGAGGACCCCGGCATGTCCAAAAATCAAAAGTTCGACGACATGTGACATCTACCAACCCGCATTTGGCCAGCGTGGTGGATTATGGCCTAAACCCGCATACGGTCGGCGGCCTGTGTTCCAGCAGTGGAAATATATATGGGCTAATGATGATGATGATGATGAATTGATGATGAATCAAAAGACGGTACTACAGATGATGATGAATCAAAAGACGGAACTACTGATGTTCGAATTTAAAAAAAACTGAGCCTCGAAATTGGAAGAACTACAATAACTGGGACCAAATGGGAGGCATTAGTTTACAGATAAAAAGACTCATAATCGGTTCATATAGTAAAAATAAATGACGTGACAAATACAAAAAAATCAGGCGAATAGAATCTTCCTTTTTTGAAGACTTTTAAAAAGTCCCAAGTGGGAGGTAAAACCTCAAAGAAATGCGAAACTGAATGTGTCCAAAAACACACTATATAGTCGTACTAAACCCCACAGAAGATTGCAGTAAATTTTATTATACGCTTACTTACTTATTAGAACTTTTTAGCGGATTTTAAATGCGTTTTATTCATTATATTATTAACCCGACGTTTCGAACGCTTTAACAGCGAGCGTGGTCACGGGGAGACTGTCTTTAATCTTTAAAATCTTTAATTTCTGAATGTATAATACTCGCGTAAAATATAAATCACAGGAAAATACTCTTATTATTAGCTTCACTTGTATATTTGTATGGCCCATATCCTTTTCCTTACCCTTCCCAGTCCTTTCCTTTATTCCTCTCGCCAATACTTCCTTAATCCCTTCCCAAGAATCGGCAATCCATTTCTAGAGGCGTAAGGTTTGCAATGGACCTTATGTACCTATAAATGTTCATGGGCGGTGGTAGCGCTTACCATCAGGCGACCCACCAGCTCCATTGCCGACTGTGACATAAAAAAAAATGTTTGTACGTTTGTAACCGATTCATTTGGGCGCGATTCTGACTCACTTTAAACGCCGAGGTTTTATTTAGACTTTCTAGATTCCGTTGACAATACACTAATCTGAAAAATATATTTTAGTTCGAACTTCTATAAAAAAGCGTTTATAGTTTAAAAAAACTATTAATTACTATTTTTAAGGCGTTTGCCTGCAAACAAAACTTTAACACACCTTATATTTTTCGATGGCTTCTAAATAACTGACCGCGTCATTTTTTAAAGTGAACACAATCGTGAACCCACGGGATAGACTGGACAAAGAATGGTATAGACCAAAGCTGTAGTACCATTCCCGGGTCGAAAGTGTTATTCTGTGTTTATCTCTGAAAATTTTCCTTATTTTTTTATAATTATACAATTAAATATGTTTTTTATAATTAATATAATAATTG
>NW_024045137.1:670977-686079 GCF_012273895.1 Zerene cesonia | reverse complement strand
TTTGGTCCGAATAAACTATTTTTATTTCTTACGATCTGTAGCCGCGGCGTTACTCGCGTGGTACCCGGGTAATAAGTAACCTATGTGTTAATCCGGACTATAACCTATCTCTGTACCAAATTACATACAGATACAATAATTCGTTTTCGCAAGGAGTATCAAACATCCATCCATCAATACTTACAAACTTCTACATTTATAATCTTAATATATATTACTAGTGGTCCGCCCCGCCTCGCCCCTAGCCTATAGCCTTCCTTAATAAATGGGCTATCTAACACTGAAAGAATTTTTCAAGTCGGATCAGTATTTCATGAATGTGTTCAAACAAACAAACAAACTCTTCAGCTTTATAATATTAGTATAGATAATATGATAATACAAAGTAAAAAGACTCACCATCAAGCATGCTGTTATCAGCCGCTGAGAACGCTGCACCCGTGCACAGTATCCCCACTACAGTCGGCATGAACTCCATTCGTTTATCGCAGCAAATGCTGACAACGTCGCCCACGCCCACGTTGAGACGTTTCAGCGAGAGTGCTATGTCAACAGACAGCTGAGCCAACTCGCTGAAAGTCATTTTTTTATTTGTGTCTGCATCTATCTGGAATTAGAGTTAGTTATTGTTTTGTATGTAATAGCGGGAGTCAAGCTGGTTGTTCGCCTGATGGCAAGCGATCACCACCATCTATGAATATTTACAGAGATATGGCCGCTGCAAATGCGTTGCTCGCTTTTAATAGATAGTTAAGGAGAGGATTGCGATTGTAAATTTGATTGTAAAGAAAGACAAACAAACAAACATACGCACTTTAAAGTTTATTATAATGATTCTATTTATGTGAAATCATGCACAAACTATACTAACATCCTAAATTGATTGTAACAGAATTTAAGGGCAACTTAAAAATTTGATTTATATTAAACTAGCAAACCCGGCGAACTCCGTTTCGCCACCAGATGGCTGTATGTGAAAAATTATTTTCCCGCTTTTTTGTTCAAATTTTTCCTGAATTTTCTTTGCTATAAACCTCACGGAGCCCAAGATCTTTCCAACGAATGCAAAACCGTGGAAATCGGTTAATGCGTTCTGGAGTTATAGCGTCAGGAAGGAAAACCCGACTTATTTTTATATAGTAGATTAACAAACGTTAATTTCAACTTAATATAACTTGCATAGTACCTAGCTAAAAAGTAGTTTTTGAAGTGAAAACTTCTTTAGTCGCGTTGAGCGTTTTGGTAGAGGGTAAAATCCTCGGTTCGCGTCACCGACATGCTAATGATAATAGTATATCTATAGCTATGGAGAGCCAGACTAGCGCACGCGCAGTAGCCTGTGTACACGTATACACTAATACATCGACTATTTCTGACTGTATTATGTGCGCGTACATAAAAAATTTCATATAATTTTTGCATATAGTTTAATTACGCTCAACTTAATAGTTCCGTTTTCACTTCTATCGGCAGTCCCACGACTGCTACTGTTTTTTTTTTTAATCCAGACAATAATCTAGCTCTGTACCAAATTCCATACACATCGTGCTAGATGCTTTTACGTGAAAGAGTAACAAACATCCATACATTCTTACAAACTTTCGCATGTATAATGCTACTAGTAGTCATTACTTTCAAATTATTGTTGTTATGTTGAATCACAGGTTGCGCTACTTGTTAAATTATTTTTAGTAAATAAAAATAAAATGTAAAATACTTTTTAACCGACGTTCCCAAAAACGAAGGAGTGTCTTAAATCAGTCAGCTTTTGTTGATTTCCAACGGATTCACGTGATTCTTTTTGATTGTTGTCATTGGGTTCCACTTTAGAATCTTGACTGGTACCTCTCTTCCCGCAAAACTCAAAGATAATTTAACTAAATACATAAATTCACTTACCAATGCGACATTATCCTGATATTTGGCAAACATCTGCAGCATATGTTTACCTAAATGCAAGTGCGCCAATAAAGCTGCATCATCAGACCCATATACATACATTGGATTCCTTAACATGGCTTGGAAAATTGATTGATGGTTGAATAATTCAAGAATCAATGGAGATTTGTTTTCAAGTTGTAGCTAATATAAATTTGTACAAGTATAAAAAAATTATAAAAGTTTATTTAGGAAGAAAAGCTTAAAATATATTCTGTGAGTTTTGGAAGAAATTTATAGAATAAATATTGAATTATACGAAATACATATGGATGAAATATTAATATACACGGCTATAGGACTTGATTACGAATGATCGTATGGAAGTGATGTATGGAGTTACTTATGTACCTATGGTATATCGATATATTATCTAAGTTTTATTGCTTGAATGCCTCGCGAATTTCCTGTTATACGATAATATATATGTGCTTCAAAAAGCACTAGTCATTCCCCCCGGGATGACTCGATTTTTTATGCCATGAGTGGGCAATTGAGCTGCTGGTTCGCCTGATGGTAAACAATCACCACCGTCCGTAAACATTCGCAGAGTAGTGCCGCTGTGATTTCGCTGCCCGCTTTTAAGGGGAAAGGGTTAAGGAAAGGATTGACGACTGGAAAGAAGGAATGGACTGGGAAGAGTAAAGCAAAAGCTCCGGCTTCCCCACTCACCGAACGAACCACAGTAGCATGCTGCTAATTTCTGCCGGTTTTCTGTGGGGATGTGGTACTTTGCCGATGATAGCTGGCCCAATTCTTGCTCGACTCCCACAGTTTTTAATTATTTAAAACGTATAACAGAATATAAAAAACATTTTAGTGTTATAATTCTCACAGTCATATTTATTCACTACTAGCCAAACCAAGATAAAAAAATTCAAAATAGAAAGAAATAAAACATTTATATCACTAGGTTATGTATAAAATCGAGTTCCGCAAAAAAATAAAAATCGAGGTTAAGCAATGGCTGGCACGTTCTTAAATTGGATGGGTGACCATTTTTTATGGTAGCTCTTTAGCTTTTTTGTGCGGATACGATACAATCGATTCTCATTGCTCTGTTACGATTTAAGGCGGTATAGAGTTGACCGATATTAAGCTGCAAGTTCGTTTTCGTTTACTTTTACTTCGTTTTCTGGTGCATATTAAATCTTCGTGCTTCACTATTTGCTCTTGAGTTTTCGTAATAAACACACATCAAACAACTAACACACAAACAAGATGGTTTTTGTTATTTATAAAAAAGTAATAAACTCCGTCAAATAAATTTTAAATATACCTACTGACGTTTCATTTACATAACTGGTTTTTTTAATAGCGACAAGATAAAAACTCTCTAATCGCATACAACATGCATATGGTAATACTTCAATATATCATGTTTTTATCGTTTTTTCCGGTTCCTCGCCCCCGAACACCCCTCGCTTCTACTTATGCACTTATGTTATATCATGTTTATATGGGTATATTCATGTATTTATTTATTACAAACCTGCCACCTCCTTTATATAATTATACACAGTAAATTGCCTGAAGGAAATCACTCTTAAGTGATAAGGCCGCTCGCTGTGCTGGTTTGGTATTGTCATTTATTTTAAGGATGTATTATGTACACCAGCAAAATAAATTTATTTTCATTATTTATTAAGCTTTATTATACAAAAACAGAAAATAAACCTTAAACAATGTAATGATTCAATGATATTTCGAGAACATGGCGACCTTATGCTAAACAGCAATAAATGCCAGACAACCTAGTAGATTGTTGCAACCTTGCAGACCGGAAAAGGAATGTAAAAAAAATATAACTAATAATTAGTCTTGGGAATCGAACCCAGGTCTATAAATTCATCATTGGTTAGTAGGTGAAATAAAACACACTTTAAATATAACTTATTTAATAAAAAAGTTCTTATAAATCAATAACGTGAAAAAATTTTATTGCACTTTTGTAAATCAAAAATTTTTGATACATATTTTTTTCCTAATAAAATTTATTTAATTATAACATGTTTCTTGTATATATACATTATACAATACTATATGTAAACAGTTTGTTTGTTTGTTCGTTAAAAGTTGTGAACGGCGAAACAATATACATAACTTTTAATACAAAATGTAAAAAATTTGCCTTTTTGTTATACACAAAACGGCTGAGCAATTTGTGAGATATTTTGAATAAATAAAATATTTTACTTTTGTCAAATACATAATAAAGAGATAATTTATTTGTCAAACACTACAACGGAAGAGCAATTTTTGATATATTTAGAAAAATTAACAATTATTTTTTATACTTCAAATATGATCACACATGATTCACGTTTTTTGATAAAGATCGAACCTGCGACCACTGGTACGTAGGATGGATGTTTGGATGTATGTTACACTTTCACGCGAAAACAGCTTATCGTATCTGTATTAAATTTGGTACCATCGATAGATTATGGTCTGAATCAGCACATATAATATCAGTAGGGCAATATAACATTAGAAGAGTGTGTTTGTTTGAACGCGCTAATCTCAGAAACCAGTAGATCGATTTCAAAAATTCTTTCACTGTCGCGTATACACGTGACCACGGGTGAAACCGGGGCCGAACGCTTGTATTGTTAGCAACAAAAAAAAAATCTAATATCACTTTGAGATACCACGATAAAAATTCTCTATAATTTTCCCCAACTCTTGGACAGTACTCCTAAACCATCCACACTTCACAACAGTCCGTGTACACGCACACACATACACACAAAAATAGAACCGCTCCGCGCGCGAGCAGCCTAATTCAGACTTCGCTCGTGCACCTTCAGGTGGCCCTTCAGCGTGCACTTCTGCGTGAAGGCCCTCCCGCACACGGGGCATATGAACCGCTTGTCGTTATTGTGTATCCGCATATGCTCCCGCAGCGTCTTCAACCGCTGGTACGACTTGTTGCATATGCTGCACACGTGGATCCGCTCGCCGTCGTGCTTGATCATGTGCATCTTCAGCGAGTTCCGCGTGTAGAACGCCAGCTCGCACTTGGTGCACTTGTGGTTCCTCTCGTTCAGGTGGTCGCGGCGCACGTGGCTGGACAGGTGGCCCGGCGTGATGTAGCTCTGGGTGCACGCCTTGCACTTGTACCGCTTCAGCTCCTCGTCGTGCACCTCCGCGAGGTGCTTCTGCCGCGCGTAGAACGAGGACAGCGATATGTTGCATCGCTTGCACACGTACCGTATCCCCGACTTGTGCTCCTTGGACACGTGGTTCTCCCGCTTGGTCACCTTGTCGAACACGACGTCGCAGAAGCGGCACGGGAACGAGCCGACCTCGTGCGTGCGCAGGTGTCCCCGGAGCCGGGAGCGCGACGCGAACGCCTTGCCGCAGCTGTCGCACGTGTGGTTCGGGTAGTGCTCGTTCATGTGCGTGTTCAGGGTCACGAAGTTGAGGAACCGCTTCTTGCAGACGGGACAGTCGAGCTGGTCCTTCTCCAGCTTGAAGGGCAGCTTGTTCAGCCGGCAGCCGTTGCGGCAGGTCTCCATGTGGCGCTTCATGTCCTCGTAGCTGTGCACGTCCGCGCTGCAGCTCTTGCAGCGCAGCAGCCGGCCGTTCTTCTGGAACCGCTGCGAGCTGGAGTGCTCCATCTTCTTGATCGCGGCGGCGATGTTCGACGCGCTGTGCTGGCAGACGTGGGCCTTCAGGTCGTCCAGGTTGGCGCTCTTCTCCGGGCATATGGTGCACGAGAAGCTGTCGTCTCTGTTGAGCTTGAAGGGGAACAGGCCGGCGGCCACGAGCGCCTCCGCGTCTTCCAAGTCGGCCACCTTCTTGCACACGATGGAGTAGGTCATCTTCTTCTTGGCGGTCGGCAGCTTTCGGCGCGCTTTGCGCGGCCGGTACTCGTCCGGCTCCGCTTTTAGCGTCATGCCGTTTAATACTGTGAAAATAGATATATATTTTAGCACTTTACAAAATCATAGAAAAACGCCAAGTAATATATGTAAAAAAAGCTGTTTCCTACTTCATTGCATTTTAAATAACCCGCGCATTGTCTTTGACGTTTTACTCTAAATTATTTAATCTGTGGTGACAGCGCTGCTCGTTCTGGTTCATTCTAGAATACTCGCTGGTTTTGTGTTTTGAAAAAGCAATTTGGCTTTATTTTATAAAGAGATATTTTCGCCCGTGGCTTCGCGTGGATTGCAGAATCTTGTACGTCGTGTATTGTCGACTTTCTCTAGCTTCTATCGTCTGTTTTTAAGCAATATTTAATATGTACAGAAATAGTCTGGACACTGTTTCATTCAATGTTTATTCATTTATAATTTATAAATCTATACAAATAAAACGAAAAGAAAGCTCCGAAACGGTGAAAGAAAACATCGTGAGGAAACCGGCATGTCCGAGAACCGAAAGTTCGACGACATGTGACATCTGCCAACCCGCACTTGGCCAGCGTGGTGGATTATGACCTGAACCGTCATAGGAGGACTGTGTCCCAGCTGTGGGAACATATATAGACCGATGATGATGATGATGATGATGATGATGATGATGATGATGATGATGATGATGATGATGATGATGATATACAAATTTTCACCGTTCGATTTTGACAATTTCTGTTTTGATGCGTTCCTAAAATTCCAGGTGGGATATAAAAGGTTAGGAAAATATGGGGAAAAAACATGTCAAAAAATGTCAAATGATGAGAAAAAAGTAGCCATTCGATCGGTACTCACTGTCTTCGTTGATTTCATCATCGATGTAATCGCTATTCGACTCTTGTTTAAAATGACTGAGGAGCATTTCATCATCGTCTGTAATTTAAGAAAAGAAAATCTATAAATTAAAAACGTTACTACATTTTACAGCGAGCGTGGTCAGTCTCCCCGTGACCGCGCTCGCTGTAAAGTGTTCGAAACGTCGGGTTAATAATATAATGAATAAATCGCGTTTAAAATCCGTTAAAAACTTTTTAATTTCTAAATGTATAATACACGCGTAAAATAAAATCTCTTTAGAACTGATTTAAAATCGGATTAATTTATACAGTTCATATTAAGGACTACCAGCTGCACGCCGCGGTTTCGCCCGCGTAAGCCTGTATCCCGTAGGAATATCGGGATAAATTGCCTAAATGTTATTGCAGTTTTCCAGCTGTCTACGTACCAAATTTCATTGCAATCGGTTCAGTAGTTTTTGCATGAAAGAGCAACAAACACACACACATCCTTACAAACTTTCGCATTTATAATATTAGTAGGAAAAGACGTCCCGCATCCGACCCCACTCACCGCTCGCACTGGCATTGCCCATATCAGCCTCTTTCGATATCTCCTCTTTAACTGACATCGCATTTTCGTCAGCTCCTGAAAAACAAATTCATTTATTTTATCTATTTAAATTGAATGAACCTAAAGAAATCACACATCAAAAATCGAATTCAAATTGCGAAAAAATACGATAATTTTGTAGAATTATATACCTATATACTAGCTTCCCGCCCGCGGCTTCGCCCGCCTCCGTATTATTCTAACCTTTTTAACCTTCCCTGGACTATTCAGAATGCACCAAAAACATGATTATAAAAATCAGACCATCCATTTACGAGCTTCAG
Organism: Zerene cesonia; assembly: GCF_012273895.1. Taxonomy (NCBI): domain Eukaryota; kingdom Metazoa; phylum Arthropoda; class Insecta; order Lepidoptera; family Pieridae; genus Zerene; species Zerene cesonia. The sequence goes on along the minus strand of NW_024045137.1, from coordinate 678,545 downwards.
CGAGACTAACGAACAGCAATTGATTTTTATATATAAGAAGATATTACATACTCAAACTATTGAATCTACTGTATGTTATACAGCTGGTTTGTTTGCTTTAACGCGCTAATCTCGGGAACTACTGGTTCGAATTGCAAAAGTCTATCCGCGTTGGATACGTCCATTAATCGAGGAAGGTTACCTATACGCTAAACTCGCCTCAGCAATCGAATTTCTTCGATTCTTTCAGTTCCATGTGCCAAGGGGACTAGGGGACACCCCACCCCAGCCTAGGGAGGAGGGAGGGGCGGCAGGGAGGTCAAAATGTTGTCATGGTACTACGTATACCGCGGGTTCGAATCCTGCCTCGTGATCAAATTTTTATATACTTCAAAAATTTCAAAAGCATAAAACTCATAATAAAAAAAATATATATATATATATAAATATAAACAATCTGTTGCCGTCCCTCATCCGCGTGGTCTGATTAAATTTACAGGGTACAAACTTTCATGCCATGTTTTATCCCCTTGGGGGTAGAATTTATCAAAATCCTTTCTCAGCGGACGCCTACGTCATAACATCTATCTGCGAGCCAAATTCCAGCCCGATCCGTCCAGTGATTTGGGCTGTGCGTTGATAAATCAAATCAGTCAATCAGTTATCTTGGACTTAATATATATATTGAGATTCATATAAAGAAGAATTCGTATTACTCACTCTTCAACCTCGCAGCAGCTTCCAGAGATTTCAACGAGTCCTCAACTTGCTTCCTGAACTTCAAACATAACGTTAACTGGTCGATGCAGCCTTCGCAAATAAGGCATTTAGTATCTTCCACGTCTAGATCTGTAACCTGCAAATGGGATGAGGATTTTACACAACTACGTTTTATTTATTTTTTCTAGCTGCGCCCCGCGGTTTCACCCGCGCAAATCCATATCCCGTAGGAATATCGGGATAAAAAGTTGCCTATGTGTTACTCCAGTTGTCCAGCTATCTACGTACCAAATTTCATTGCAATCGGTTCAGTAGTTTTTACGTGAAAGTGTAACAAACATACACACATCCTTACAAACTTTCGCATTTATAATATTAGTAGGAAGCAGGATAGTAGGAATAGTAGGAAGTAGGATTTTACAGCTGTACTTAGTCACATCCCCTACTGCAATGTTATAGGACAGTGGTATACAGAATATTTTCATAACATTTTAAATTTGAAAAAACAACTCTAAGGATTTTTTATGGGGTTTATTACTCGATAAATCTGTGGTTTTTCAACCAATTCTTATGTGTTTGATAGGGAATTGCTGTTATTTAGTTTCAGTTTAGAATTTGGAATGGTACCTCCCAAGGGATGTCGGAGACACGTCATTCGTAAATTACGTCACAAGGGAGTGATGTTAAGAGCTATATTGATGACACATATTAAATATAGATTAAGAAGCAAAATTTAAAACTGAGGATCTCTATCCACATTTGATTTTTCAATTTTTTTTTATAAATATGTATGCAATAGATGCATATCCCAGGTGTGCCAGGATCTCAAGATTCATTGAAAAAAAAAAGTATCTTATCACCCAAGTCAGCTCATATCCTGCTGTGGGCAATCTATAGGAAGTCAAAATAAAAAAACTATAGTATGGTATTTTTATCAGTTTTTGTCTTTATATTGAAAAAAAGTCAATTAATTGTTAAGATAATGATAATTTGCTTCAGAAGTGTGTTATAAACAATTTACTCTGTAAAATTAAGGGACAAATATTTTTAATAATATTTTAATGTTTTATAAACATTCTTACAATAAAATCTTGAGTCAAAAAGATCACCTACATTTTATGGAGTTTTAACTAAAATTTATAATTAATGTTCTGTATTTTTTTTTTATTCCACAAATAGCTTGTAAAGACAGCAACAATTAAAAAGTACCGCATTAATTTATTTTTTTATATAAAACTCACTTCATGTTTTCAATCAACATATCATCATATGTTGTGACACCAGTAACCCAGTTTACACAATTCTATCAAAATTACTTAAGTAATATAAGTGGTTAGTGACTATAGACATACAATAATATAAATACTAGTTGGATATATCATTTCTATTTTCTCACTGATCAAAAATAAATAACAGTGTCTTGAATATCCTTGAAAAGGATACTTTTAATGAATGAAAAATACTGTATAATACTTACATTAATAGAAAAACACTTTAACAATATATCTGAGTATGTTTCCGTCTGTTTACCACCAAGTTCCGTACTCAACATGCTTTTAACAACATCCAATCTAAGGCATAAACAACAATTGCCTAGTAAAGGTAAAGTTTCTACCATTATACTGCTTTCCATTTTTAAATTGCGTTTTAGTATATCTTATTGGAAACTAATTACACTTTTCTTATTTACATAAAATAAATTACTTCCCTTTTTATGTGAAAATTGAAAAACAAAACTACAGAAACAATTCACATTTTGACTTTGACAGCTGACGCCTGACATGCAGTTGTCATACATCGGCTGACATAAGATGATGATGGCGTAGATACAATGTCCATTTTTGTATTTATATACACCGAGTGCATTAAAATTTGTCATCTGTGTCCTCTTGAAAGATATGGGGCAAATGAGCTATTCATCTTTTACACTGATCAATTCTCGATTTTTACAAATACACGAATCTTTTTTTTTAGTCCCCACTGGCAATGGAACGCAGGATAATGCTCACGAATTAGTCATAATACAAACAGGAGGTTGTGTGATGATGACAGATTCCCATGACTTTTTCTATTGATATTCTAAATACGATAGTTTGCAAGTATGAATGGATGTAGGGATATTCGTAACTCTTTCATGTGAAAACAATTTATCGTATCTGCATGAAATTTGGTAAGGTGATAGATGAGTTTGGATTACCACTTAGGCTACTTTTACCCGGGTACCACACGAGAGACTACGCGGGTTACAGGGTTTGCGTAACCGGTAACGTTAAATTCGCTATAGTTTATAATATTATTGTACATATAAACCTTCCTCATGATTCACTCTATCTATTAAAAAAGACCCATCAAAATCCGTTTTGTTTTTTTATAAAGATTTAAGCATACATAGGCACAAAGGACTGATAAAAAGTGACTTTGTTTTATACTATGTAGTGATTAACAAGATCATCTTAAACAAAACCTGAAGTGTAATGTGTTAATTATAATACTTGCTAAAACAACAGTTCGAAATAAAATTAATTTTATTAAAAAAAAACATTCAACCAAACAGACTGTTTAAATTACTAAGATTTTTTCTTTTTTTCCTTCTTCACAGCACCATCGGGCTTACCAGTCCCACGCTTCATCATCAGCTCTTGAGGGATGGGCATTTGCCCCCGAAAATCTACACCAGGACCTGGCTTGAGTTTCATACGATGGTCGGGGTATCGATATATCGATTCGGAAGGCAAAAATCGTATGCAGCCATTGTGGAAATGGAGGTCTCTGTAAATTTATCACACAGCTAGCTGTTGCCCGCGGCTTTGCACGCGTTATATTCGGTTTAGTTCAAAAGATGTCCATAAATGAATAGACGATAAACCTTACTCTTAAATCACTTATATCTTTTAAACAACCCCATCAAAATTCGTTGCGTAGTTTTAAATATTTAACCATACATAAGTACATAGGGAAAGACAGAGAAAGCGACTTTGTTTTATGCTATGTAGTGAAGTGGTTTCAACCAACTCAAAGTAAAGGAAGAATGACAAGCTTCGACGGTATTTTTTGTGGTTTGTTACATCGGAGCTTTCGATAAGATGAACTGAAATATCAGTTGATGTTTTTCTTATTTGAATTGGTGCTAGTTCTGACAAATTGAATACGCCTTTTAACTGTCAGAATTAGAGCAAAAATAAATGGGACCACATGACAACTAACAGCTTTTGAATATAAAATGAAAAATTAAATAGGGTTGACCCAAAACAAGTTATGACGTAACAAACACAAAAAATACAGCCGAATTCAGGACCTGCTCCTTTTTTGTAACCGTTTAATAATATTTAAAAGAAGAACTTTAACAATAACATTTTTTTTTTGCAATTTTCGTGTTTGACTTTAAGAAGAGAAAAAAAGAAAGAGACAAGCTTTATTAACATACTAGCTGCGCCCCGCGGTTTCACCCGCGTAAATCCGTATCCCTTAGGAATATCGGGATAAAAAGTTGCCTATATGTTATTCCAGTTGTCCAGTCGTCTACCTACCAAATTTCATTGCAATCGGTTCAGTAATTTTTGCGTGAAAGAGTGACAAACCCACACACATCCTTACAGACTTTCGCATTTATAATATTAGTAGATTTAGTCGGATAGGAAGTAGGACAAGAGGTATGCGTCTTTAACTATATATGTAGGTATATTAGAAGAATGCTAGTCACAGTCTATAACAGATCCAACCTTATGCATGGGAATTGAAAGGGCGCAAAGACTCTCTCCTCAATGTGTTTCTTATACTCCAACCACCGACACTTCAACAGTTCGTTGTTTTGTACTGAATAATGTTTCATATAAACGTAATCAAATAATCCCTTTTCAAACGCTGGCAGCGTTCTATAATTGGAACCGATTTCTTTTGCAATTTCTGTAAAACACCGATGCTGTGAAAGTCTTATAATTTCCACATAGCTTGCTTTCGTCTTAACTTTTAATAAAACCCCAATATTAAAGTCCTTTCAATTTATTGTGAGCCTTTAAATGTTGGGCCACTCTGTTATAAATAACTAAAACACGCTGGGATGATAGAATGAATAAATTATCTAACTTTCTTTTATCTGTTATAGTATTCGTGAGGATTTTTTTATCCTGACGATTCTAATTAGGATATTCCTGAAATTATTGTATTGTGAATTTTAATTAAATCTGTCAGTTAAAAGTGGATTAAATTCGACAAAAACATACAAGCATACACATGAAGCTAGCAACAGCGTGTTAAAATAACTAATTCTACCATTAAATTCACTATTTTCTCATGTAGTTAACATGTACGTATACTATTAAGGTACACGTACCCTCCGTGACAACAACATCTGGCTTAGTCCTATTTATTCGATCGCAAACGGCATACGTATTTTTATTTTCTTTTCCAGACATATTTCATAAATATTCTTATTATCAAAATAAACAATGCTGTAATTAACTGACATTGCGTACATCACGTCGTTTTTTTATTTTGTAAAGAAAGCCATTTTTATCTATGGTAAAAATACGAGGTGTTACGGGAAATACACACCATTATTTTTTTCTTTGAATTTTCCTACATAAGGAAATAATTATATTTAAAAACTAGCTGTTAACCGCAACTTCGTCGCGTAAAGTATCCTATAGCACTCGGGAATAATGTAACTTTCTTTTGGTGAAATAAATAAATGATTTGAGATTGAATTTGAAAGAATTTCATTAATTAAATTTCAAAATCGTACCAGTAGTTTCGAAGCCTTTAGGGTACAAATAACCAAAAAAACATTTCCTCTTTATTATATGAGTATAAATAGTCTACCGACGCTCCTAAAAAGAGAGGAATTACGACAAATTCCAAAAAGTGAAAAAATGACAACAATTTCATATCAAATACACAAATGATCATTTCAATTGGTTCAAATGCACGGAGTTATTGAATAACATAACAAAAACTACAATTGATTTCAGAACCTCGTCAGTAAATGAAAGACATATATTTATTTGTAAATTAATTTAATTAGTAACAGCATGCGTTCTTTTAACGTGTCGCCTCAAAGAATCCTTAGTTGCAAAGAGATTATTACAAAAACTACATACGAAATTCTTTTCCCCCGTATGCGTTACTCTGTGGCGCGAAACGTCAGATTTCGTGTAGAAAAAATTATGACAGATGTCACATTCATGACTCTTCTCCTTCAGATGAACGTAGCGCATGTGATTGTTACATAAACTTCGTGTAATAAATGCTTTCGAACAGATGGAACACCTATGCTCTGGTTTTTCCATACCGTGTTTTTCAACTAAATGCAAAACCCTAAAATTTTCTTGATAAAATCTTTCGTCACAGTACGGACACGGGAAGCGAGATTTGCGTTCTATTTTCATATTATGAATGGCAACATCGTGTTTTCGTTTGTCAAGACGACATTTGAAGTCGAGTTCGCACTGGCCACACCGGAACGTCCTATGATTCCTTGTTTTATGTAAATTTAAAAAAACTAAATTCGTGAAACCCGCCCCGCAAATGTGACACACGTGGTTTTGGAAATGTTTATTAACATGTATGTTTAACAGTCTAAACATATTGAAGTTCTGCAAACATATTTGACATTGCAACCCCGAGGTTTCGATTTTGAAAGGCACTAATAAACTATCTTTAAAATTAAACGTTACACCATGTGTTTCTTTCAAATGGTTGACTAGTTCATTGATGTTTTCGATTTTTTTGTTGCATTTTTTGCAATTTAATACTGATATATCAACTTTTAACAGTTTATTTTGTTGGGATATGATATTTCTTTCTATGTCGTGTATGCTATGTTCGTTATTCGTATGTATGCGCAGTTCATTTATACCCGGAAATGGCTGCTTGCAACAGAAACACCTGTAGCGACTTTTATTCCATTGAAATATAACCATTGTCGAGTTTGCTAGAAGTTTCAGAGAATTTTCTCGAAGCAACGGCGCGATACCACGTCGCTCTATTGTTTTTTCCCATCTGTCGGTTGTTTTATCTGTGGACAAAATAAAACGTTATTTATTTATTAAGAAAACTCTTGTTATGAATTATTATCTATCTCCATTATGTTGTTTTGACTGTGTTCTATGTTATATTGCTTTTCTCTCCTCTACAATTTGTCTGCCTTTACTGGATATTTATACTATCTTTGTTCCTATATGTATTAACTTCTTATATTTTTATTTCTTATATCCTAAGGTTGCTTGGAAGAAATCGCTGTCGTGATAAGACCGCCGAATTGTACAATAGAAAGAAAGAAAGAATTTGACTCCACAAAATTACAACTAAAAAAAACAATAAACTTAGGACAAAATATTTCAACAATGAAAACAAAGCAACACAATAAATAGCTTACCACACAATAAAAAAATTAAAAAAACATGCAAATAAATTTAAAATGAGAAACATAAAGTAGAGCCTTTTATTTTAAATTATTTTCTATAGTTTATCAAAATTTTTATGCTTTATAGCACTTCTTTTATAGAAATCTCTCATAGGCCTAGGGTAGCCAACGTATCAAATCCGCCCCTGCATATACCCTACCATCCCAACTCTTTACTGAGGCTGCAACAGGCCGAATAGAATCGAACATGTCTTATTCATGTGCGAGTAAGACTCGCGACAGCATGCTTTCAAATAAAGTAGCTAATCTGTGACTTAGTGTTATAGCATCAACACACAGACAGACAGATGGACAGCGAGTCATAGTAATAGTCCAGGATAAAGCATATTCTTTGGATGTAAAACGCAAATGAGGAAAACATAATAAAAACATTTTTTTATTTTAGCTCAATTGATACAGAATTTTTTGAGTTGTTTAAGCGTATACAAAATATTTTTCTTCTGTATCT
>NW_024045137.1:642875-669977 GCF_012273895.1 Zerene cesonia | reverse complement strand
GATCCAAACTTTAATGGACATTAATTACAATTAAAATCTTGAACATGCACCGTCATGTGGCGTCTCAAACTTTTCTCTTGTCTATAGGCTTTTTGACATATACCGCACACGAAATTCCTATCACCCGTGTGGGAATCCATATGCCTCTTCAATGTGGTAACACAACTGAAGCTCTTCGTACATATATGGCACTGAGTCTTGTCTGTGTGCTGTTTATTCGTGTGCGTGGTTAACGCTCTGCGACTGGGAAATTTCGACTTGCACACCTCGCATTCGAAGGTGAAAGTTATACCGTGCGCTTCTTTCAGATGTTTCAGTTTCCGGAAATGTTCAGAGAAACGCTCGCGGCAATGTGGACACCGGAGTATTTTCGATTTCGCCGAACCCTCGTGCGCTTTTTCAATGTGGTATTTGAGGTTGGAATTTGTGGTGTACGTTTTGCTACATTTCGGGCAAGGATAGCCGCCGGGGGAGTGCGTTTCTCGATGCTGTATCAAGCGCTGGTAGGTCATGAAACCGGCGCCGCATGTCTCGCAGACCGCATTGCTGAAGTGAACATTCATGTGTCGATTCAGAAGTATGAACGTTTGGAAAGATTTATGGCAAACGTGGCAAGAGAATTGTCTGTCTTTCAAGCTCAAATTGTAAACAATGAGCCCATTACCTGAAGGAGTGAAGATTTTGCTATGTTCTAAAGTTAAATGGGCTCGAATCTCGTCAATTTTCGAAAAGGTTGCACTGCATATCTTGCATTTGAGCTCAGATATATCTACTTTGACAGACTTCTTGCCTTTTGTGAGAAACTCCTTTAAAATTACATCTCTGTCCGGCATTTCGTGGTCGCTGCTATGATTCAACAACGCGTGCACTTCAGAGTATTTCTGTTCGCAAAAGAAACATTTGAAGTAATACCTACAAAAGATAAAAGGTTTCGCGGTTGTGCTTTCCAATAACAACGCTGCATTCTGTCGCTCAGACAGCGTCATCTCCCAAACACTGGACAGAACAGCTCGACGTCCCTTTCCTTCCATTCCTGAGAAGATAAGATTCCTTTTAAATACCATCTGTTTATAACATTCTACAAGCCATGCCAATAAGCCAAAACACAACTACGCATCTATTTATAAACTTGTTCAGTCATCTTAAATCTTTGTACTATACTTTTGTGAGATATTATAATTCTATTGGTTCAACACAGCAGAGCTGAAATTCTTCACGATCGCTTTGAACTGCCACTGAGGGTGCCACTGCTTCATGTGCTTGTTAAAATCGTTTCTATTGTGAAAGCCATGCCCGCATTCGCTGCACGTGAACTTCCAGATCGGCCCATGTACACGCATATGTTGTCGGAGCGTCCTCTCATGCATATACGCCTTCTGGCACACGTCACAAAAGAAATTCCGTTCGCCGGTGTGACCTCGCAAGTGCATTTTCAACAGGGACTTCGTCCCGAAGCACTTTCCGCAAATCTTGCATTGAATCTTTTGTGTGTGATGCTTTGTCGTGTGCTCAGTTAAGGCCCGTCGCGTCGGAAAGATGGCCTTACAAGCTTGACAGTCGAAGGTGAATGTAATACCATGCACTTCTTTTAGATGCGTCATTTTGCGATAATGCTCGGCAAAGCGCTCTAAGCAATGAGGACATTTCAGCGGCTTGATTCGCTTGGCATTCGTGACTTCGTGCTTTTTAAACAGGTGATAACGCAGCTTCAGTTTCGTGGGGAATACTTGCTGACAATTGCTACATTCGTGCACCCCGTTCTGGTGAACTATTCGATGGTTTATGAGACGTTGATGGGATATAAACCCGAGACCGCAGGTTTCACAAACCACACTGAAATGAACGTTCATATGCCTATTTAGAAGGAAGAAAGAATTGAAAGTTTTGCTACATTTATGACAAGATAGTAGACCATTATTGACTCTTAAATCGTACGGCATCAGCCCGTTCCCGGCGGAATTAAACTCCTTTTTGTGGCTGGCAATCAAATGTTTACGTATGTCATCGAGCTCCGCATACTTTTGGTCACAAATCCTGCATTTTAGATTAGAAACATCAACTTTAATAACTCGCTTTCCTTTACGAAGGTACTGTTTTAGCAGACTCGGTCTATCTGGCAGAGCGTGCGTGTCCGTGTGTTGCAACACAGCAGTAATCTCCGGAAAGATTTCGGTACAATAAAAGCATTTGAAATTCGCCTGCTGATAGTAGAAAGGCTTGACGGTAGTGTGTTCTAGAAACGTAGCTGCGTTTAATCTTTCATATATAGTCATTTGCCAAACACTCGAGCGGGCCGTGGGTCGCTCGAAATCCTGTGACGCTGAAAAGAAAACATGAGTCAGAACTATCTTTCAGATTACATTCCTACAAAAACCCGTGCAATACAACTATCAAACAAACCTTTTCAATAAAAAGAACGATGTGCATATATAGGTGATCAAGTATAAGAACAAAGTGCTCAATTTATAAAGTGTTAATCTAAATATGAATGAAGAATGTTTATTTTATCTTTTACACGTACAAATTTACAATAATCCATCGATCTAAATCATTTCTTGCAAGATTTAGCATGCGTTTCCATATTATCCTTCCTCGCATACAGCTTCCCGCACACCGGACATTTGAAATGCCTCTCCCCAGTATGAGTGAGGCCGTGCCTCGTCAATCTGTACTGAGTGAAAAACCTCTTACGGCACACCTCACATTCGAATTTCCGTTCCTGCATATGCACCGAACGCACATGCCTTTCTAACTGCGATTTCAGGTTGTACTCCCGGCCGCAAGTATCGCATCTATGCAGAACGACGCTCTGATGATGAACGAATCGTAGATGGACAATCTTCTTATAATTCGAAATGAACCGTTCTGGGCACATTGGACACGTGCGAGGGTACTGCTTCAAATGAACTCCACGCAAATGGATGCTCCTCTTCGCTGCACTAGTAAACACCTTCTCGCATACACTGCAGGGATATGAGCCAACCTGATGCACTTCCAAGTGACGTTTCAACAGATTGAGTGATATAAATCCGGAGCCGCACGTCTCACAACTGTAGTTATTGTAATGCCTATTCATGTGTATGATTAAGAGGCGCAGTTTAAAGAACTTCTCTCCGCACGTTTGACATTCAAAATCAACGCCATCCAATTTGAATGGTATGACATCTTGTATATTTGGATCGATACGTTTTCCGTGACCTTGCAAGTGGAGCTTGAGCAACCTTAGGTTATCGAGGGTACTTCCACATATTTTACACTGCATGTTGGACACATCGACCTTGACAATTTTTTCTTTAATTCGATTTAACGCGAGGCCTATTTCGTTCACTGTGTGTTCACTGTAATGCTCTCTGAGCGCGGTGGTATCTAGAAATAGTTTTGTACAAATAAAGCATCCATATTTGCTTCTGATATGTATAAACGGATACAGGTTAGAAAACTCAAAGAGGTTTAGTACATTCTCCTTCCATAACTCGCTCTTATCTCCTTTCTCCTCTAGACCTTTCGTTTGCTCTGTTTTAATATCACTATCTATTCTACTAACAAAACTCTTGTTTTCACTATTATTTTGGTGACTTGTAATCCGTAAATCATTTCCCTCAGTATGTCTTGAACGCGTTAACATTTCTTCCAATCCTAGAAAAAAACAAGAGACTAAAGGTTTTTGCAAAGAAAAAAAATAATTATTATTCAGCATATTGTTTATTCAAAAATCGCTTAAAACTACTAGTGGACAGTTAACTTAAATGAGATTTCCCTCCATAATGTCTGAGGTATTTTAATGTAATCACGATTTATGAGTTTCATTGCTTAATGTACAAATACTAGGTCTTAATTCGAGAGTACAATGTCTAATTCAATCACATAGTACAATTGATAATCACCAATCAACATATTATGCACAGCACAGCTCTTAAAAATAATAATAAAACAAAATAAATAGTTAGTAATACTTGAATACTTAATCACGCGTTTTACACAGAACCGGTTTCTGAAATGGAATAAAATTTGCTCGTTGATGCAGCGATAAGGCAAGGCAATGGGCAATTTATTTAAACTAGTCTAAAAAACCGATTAAAATATAAAAAAAAATAAATGAAAAATACTTATACATTTGAGACAGAGAAGATTATATAATTTATTGATCAATTGCTTTGTGACGTCATATGTTAATATATAAAACATGTCATAACGTGCGAGATTTGAAATTTTCTAATGCGATAACAATTTAATACTTCACTTTTCCTTTTATTTTTTTTATCAATACATACATCAAATTTAAAGTGACGCCACTTGGTGGGATTCCTTAAAGTGTGTCAACCTATGAGAGGGCCGCTTCAAAAACAACTAAAATTTGACTCAGTGGCGTAGCTATTATAGGGCCAGGTGGTGCAGTGCACCAGGGCCCCGGAGCTCAGGGGGCCCTCTAACCTCAGCTTTGAAAGAGGGTAGGAAGGCGGAAAGAGGGGGGGAGAGCCCGATTCTTTCCCTATGCACCAGGGCCCTTGTCCCCCTAGCTACGCCACTGAAATTCGTGTGATGTCAGAGATGGCACAGAAAATCTTTGCTCTTCGTGACCCATATTAAAATCACCCTGAGTTGAGTATGTTGTGTGAGTGATATCTCGCCCAAACAATATTCTAACAAAAGCGTATATCATACTTAAACAATTGATTCACAATATTAAAGAAATATCATAATTTTCTGTACAAATTTTAGGTATGATGCATAAATATTTCACAATGTTTACACATTATAGATGCATCAAATTAATAAATATTCGAATTATGAAATGAACAATTTATATCGTAGGTTCCAATCAGTTAGGACAGATTTATAAAAAATGTAACCTTTTATCAAGATCATAATGTGACAAAGAGTATTATTACAATTATTTACCAAGTCTCATTCCAACATTTGCATTGTAATTGTACGATATGTACTTAAGCATCTTAATTTGAGACATTCCAAAACGTTCCAAACCTAACTGGTAATTACGAAGGGTAAACTACCCTCAAAACTGCTTAATTATGACCAAGAACATTTTAAAATGTTAGACAACATCGTGCAATCGCAGGTGGTCCTTCAAATTTTTCCTGCGCAAAAACGCCAACCCGCAAAAGTCGCATTTGTGATTTTTCTCCCCCGTATGTATGATCATATGCCTCTTCAGCGTTTCCTTATTACAAAACCTCTGCGAACAGATTTTACACTGATGATTCCTCTCTTGCAAATGAACCGATCGCGTGTGACAAATTAAATGATATTTCAAATTGAACGCTCTGCCGCACGTCTCGCATTTGTGAACTCGCGTCGACTGATTGTGAACATCCTGTAGATGAATCGTTCGCCTGTAATTCGAGTTGAACCGCTCCGGGCACATGGGGCATCGCCTGGGGTACTGTTTCAAATGCACACCACGTATATGAAGCGACCTTTTGTACGCCGTACTGAACGCTTTAGTGCATCTATCGCAGGGAAAGTTACCCGTTTCGTGGACTTCCAAGTGCTTTTTCAACAAGCGCAGTGTCATAAAACCCGAGCCGCATATTTCGCAGCTGTAGTTGTTAAAGTGTACGCTCATGTGTATGACAAGCAGACGCACTTTGATAAAACTCTGATCGCATATCACACACTTGTACGTTTCATTGAAATCCAATTTGAACGGTATCATGTTGTCTTGTAGTTCTGGATCTATGGGCTTGTGGTGATCTTCCTTCAAATGAGCTTTAAGTTCCAATAAATCTTTAGGTTTGACAGAGCACAGTTTACACGCCAACTCGCTGACATCCACCTTTAAGACATTCTCCCTTCTATTGTTGAGCAACCGTTTCAACGGAGCGAAAGTGTGATTTTCGTTCATATGCTGCCGCAGTACCGACGTTTCGAGAAAAGGATGGGAACAGATGAAACATTTAAACTTATTATTCCCATATATGAAGGGGTACGCTGTGGAAAACTCAAACACAGTCAGGGCGTTCTGTCTATAATCTGATTGCTTCTTAAAAACTTGCGGCGTTTCTATAGCGACGATGTCTTTAATATCCACGGATACTTCTGGGCTCGTTCTTCCCACGGACACAGGGGACGGACTACGCGATACAGAATATTCGTTAAGTGACGGAACATTCACGGGGGGGTTTTTAAGTTGAATTTTACTGAAGTCCCTCACAGTCCCCAGCGGTTTACACAATGTCCAATCGTACGCAACTTGAAACAGTGGCGTAACTCGTTTTGCTGGCTCCTGTCTTTTCACGATCAATTCCACCGATTCCATGCCTAGAAAACAGAAACAAACTCTTTGTACTTTCCCTTTATTTTCATGCAGTGTATTGTTGGGTGCTCTGTGCTTCTTTGCTTAGTAAAAAATGCAGCGTTAATAACAATTAAGCTTAGATTTCTGTGTGGAGTATCGTGTTTTCATATTGATATGCATTGAACACCTTCATTTTATAGTTTATCACAATAGCCACTGATTGAAACTATAAACAACGTGAAATAGGGGTAACAGTTTAGGCTATAACGTTACGAAACTCGTCTATTTTAACCGTCGGATGATTTACTTTAACGTGATGTTTTAGACTACATTTCTGAACGAACGACCCACCGCAGTAGCTACATATAAAACGTCTATCATTTTCGTGTATCCTCATGTGTTCCCTCAGTGTATACTTCCTAGCGTAAGCCTTTTTGCAAACATTACAATGGAACTTTCGCTCCCCGCCGTGGCGGACCATATGCTCTTTTAATTCGGACTTCGAATAGAACTTCCATTCACACAGATCACAGGCATGCCTCTTCAATTTCAGATGCACCGTCCTAACGTGCACACCCAGCTTCCCACTAGACGTAAACACTTTTGTACAGAGCGTGCACTTAAACTCCTTTAACTTCAAACCGTGAACAGACGATATATGTTTATTCCTTTGAAAATAGTTCCTAAAGGTCTCCGGGCAATGTGGGCACCGGTGGCGTCTAACTTGTTTATGGACGTTGGCGAAATGCTCGTTTTTCGCATTCATCGATCTGTAAACTTTGTCACAACTCCCGCAAGGAAACGAGCCGCTCTCGTGTGAAAACGCGTGCGTGCGCAGCCGCTCCGGCGTGATAAAACCAGTGCCGCATTGCTCGCAAATAAAATTCTGATAGTGTACATTCATATGATGATTCAGCGTTTTGTATTCATCGAATTTCTCCTCGCATACGGCACAATTGAAAATGTCTTTCGTCACTTTAAAGGGCAATACATCGTCTGTTATATTCGCATCTACGTTTTTATTATGCACTTTGACCAAATGACATCGTAAATTATTCAAATCACTTATAATATCATTGCACAATTTGCACCTTATATCTGTTATGTCAACTTTAACTAATTCGTGCCTCTTTAACTTCGTCATGGCATATTTTATCGTGGTGAGAGCGACTGTATCATGTTCTATATAATTGTGGTCTCTCAAAATTGCCGGGTCGGCGAATTGTCGATCACAATAGAAGCAAATGTACAGATTCTTCATCCATCTAAATGGGCATATTCTCGAATGTTCCAGAAGCAACGAGGCGTTCTTTTTCCTCGCTTTAATGGCGTCAACGTCTTTCATTTTCCTAGCGTTCTCTTTACGCGTTTCAGTGTTCTCATCGACGACGATGTTCTCGCTATCGTCACCTAAAATAATAAAAAACGCGTTTGTACTTGAAACTTCAGACATGCAAATGCTTCTAAGTTTTCTTTCACCTCTGATACTTCATGTCATCATCGGTTCGGATGTAAGTTAATGTTTTAAAACTTAATTCTTAACCACATTATTAATTTCATAATTATTATTAACGTATACTTTTCATCCTTTTAGAAAAACAGACGCATGTGTGGCTAAATAACAGCAGAAGATATTTGATAATATTATTCAACTTCTTCATGTAATCTATTGACATAATTTTTTATTAATTTGTCAAATACAGGGAAATAGTAAAAATAATCCGTTCAATCTGTCATATTTATTGCTAAAAATACACATCATTCATTCGATACAATCGATACATAATACATTATAATCTTAAAACGCATCCTTGGCCTGCATAGGATGATGAACCCTAACGTGTTGTTTTAAGCTGCATTTCTGAATGAATGACTGTCCACACACGGGGCACACGAATCGCCTGTCGTTATTATGAATCCGCATATGCTCTCGCAAAGTCTTCAACCGCGCGTACGATTTCTTACAAACGTCACACTGATATATCCTAGCGCCTATGTGTTTTATACTGTGCTCCTGCAGCTCGTAGTTCGTGAAAAACTTCATGCCGCACGAACCGCACGCGTGATTGCGCTCCTGCAAATGCTGGGACTTAATATGGGCTGTGCGACGGCTGCACAGATCGAAAACTTTGGGACACGACGGACATGGGAAGAGAGCCGTCTTCTCCCCGTGGACTGTGTTCAGATGTCTCATCCGGTACTTGTACGAGGCGAACTTTTCATCGCATATGGGACACTTGTATCGCTTGTTCGACTTATGTACTCTTGACACGTGCGCGTACAACGCAGCGTATGAAGACAACATGTCACCGCAATGCTTGCACGGGAAATCACCGCGCTCGTGCGTCTTGGAGTGGTTGAGCATTCGTTGGGTTGTAGCGAACCCTTTCCCGCAAGTCTCGCAGATGAAATGCTCATAATGGTCGTTCATGTGCTTGTGGAGGCTGAGGAACATCTCGTACCGTTTGCCGCAAATCTGACAACAGTACTCGTCTTTGCACAGTTTGTAGGGCAAGATGCTTTCACCGTACGAACAGTCTATAGTCTTGCCGTGCTCCCGTATATGCGTTTTCAATTCACTATAGTCCCTAATGTGTTTGCCGCAAAATTTACAGACGGTGACCGCGAAATCCATTTTGAGCGGATCGTACTTTTTCGGCTTCAAAATCACGTCGCCGTGTAATTTCTGCGTGTGCTCCCTCATTTTCTCCGGCACCAAGAACGTGCTTTTACAGAAGAAGCACATGTATGTCCCCTTTCTGTACTTGAACGGGTACGCGGTGCACGAGGTCATGATCATTCGTATGTTCTTTCTGAATATAGCCCGACGCGCGTTACCCTGTAACCTTCGCTCAATGACCTCGTCATTAGATGCTACCGCCGTATATTCGGGTACATTTTCCTCCTCTTTTACTTTAACCTCGGCCATTTGTCCTAAAAATAGAAAAATATATATAGGTTCTTCTCATTGGCAACCTTTGTTAAAGCCCCTAAAGCACTACAACACAAAGTTCACGCGGCGCAAACAATATTAAAAATAGAGCTATCATTAGAGAGAGTTTTCAGCGTTGGGGTGATGTGTACGCAGATGATTTTTGAGACTGCACTTTTGTACAAATCCACTATTACAATATTCGCAGACGAAGCGTTTGTCGTTGTTGTGAATTCTCAAGTGTTCCTTTAAAGTCTTCATTCTTGCGTACATCTTTTTACACACTTCGCATTGAAATTTCCTCTCGCCCTCGTGCTTAACCATATGATTTCTCAGCTGAGCCGCGGTACCGAATTTATACGGACACTGTTCACATAAAAACGGCCTATGCTTTATGTGCACTTGTTTAATATGCCTCGTGCGCTGATTGTACATGGAAAACACGGACGTGCAAAAGTTACATGGATATTCGACTTTCTTCCCGTGAGAATTCCTCAAATGTTTTAACCTTTCCGAGTAGGTTTTGAATGCCTCGTTACAATATGGGCAGCGGTAGCGAAATTCGGAAGTATGCGTTAGATAGATATGCCTATTTTTCTGAAGTCTAGTCTCGAAAACCTTGTCGCATCTCGTGCACTTATTATTATCAGTTTCGTGGATAATTTGATGCGCTTTAAGTCTGTGGGCCGCTGAAAACGCCTTGCCGCAATGGCAACAAATGTTATTTGGATAATGCTGATTCATGTGCGTATTAAGTTTGGTAAATTGCAGGAATCTTTCACCGCAATGTGCGCATATCAACTCCTTATTTCTCAATAGGAATGGAGTGACGCCTAACCCTAGATCTTTTATAATCGGTTTCTCGTGATCAGCTATCAGATGATCTTTTAACGCTTCTAAGTCTGTCGTTTTCTCATTACATATGGTGCATTTGAGATTCGTTATCTCAACTTTGATATAGTCAAAAGTACGAGCGAATTTCAGTGCGTCGATTCTATTTGGATGCTGAGAGGTATGCTCTTGAATCGTCTCGAAATCGGCAAAGGTACTGGGGCAGTACGCGCACGTGTAACAACCCCGCCTCCACCTAAACGGACAAGCGTTAGAACACTCTATAACAATAGCCGCGTTGTCTCTTTGGTCATTAAACTTGCGCCTCTGTTTCCACATAATTTTCTTTGTTGATATATCGACCGGTCCTAAAAAAGAAAAAAAGTACCGTCAAATGTGCGCCGGAATATCAACACGTGTTTTAGGTGTACAGAGCTTTAAATACATGGCAATATCCTACGTTATTTCATGAATCCCTTCTTTTTCTTATGCACGACCCGGACATGAGAATACCGACCCGTGGCACTGACGAATGCGGCTGAACACAAGTGGCAGCGGTACTCAGATTTCTGATCGTGTATTTTATCGAGGTGCTGTAACCTAGAGTGATAGGACTCGAAAGGTTCATTGCAAAGCGGACAACGGTACCGTTTCTTTGGCCCGTGCGCAACCGCGACGTGTCTGTTTTTGAGAACTCGATTAGAAAACACCGCGTTACACGTCGGACACGCAAATTGGCCGGACTCGTGGCATTTCATGTGAGCGCGTAGCTTGTGTTTACCCGAATACCCTTTCCCGCAGGCGTGACACACGTAAGTCTGATAATGCATATTCATATGTATGGAGAGTGTCATAAAGCATTGGAATAGCAGCCCACAGTGAACGCAACGCAACTCTGTACCCGTTAACACGAAAGGTACAACTCCATTCTCAGAAGGTATGTCCTTATCATGTTGGTTAGCTAAATGTGATTTTAAATTGGACAGTTTTTCAACTGCGTGATTGCATATTGAGCAAGTTAAGTCCGAGATATCTATACGTAATGGAAACGAGTTTCTTATTTCCGGTTTCGTGATCAAATCCAGTTTATCGTGTGTTTGAGCGTGCACCCGCAATTCTATCATATTGACACAAATAACAGGGCAATAAGCGCACATTAGCTTTCCACGTAAATACCTAAACGCCACTGCATTAGAGAATTGTAATATGGCAGCCGCATTTGCTTTTTCTTCTACTACCCTCGTCTTCTTTTTCCATTTAACAGTGACGTTACTTGTAGTACCGGCCAACGCATCGCTTCCTAAAAATAAAAACGTTGTATCAAATTTTAACGATTGCCGATTGATAGATATTTCCCTTTGGGACGTTTACAAAAATGTTAAATAAAAAAATTATGTAATGAAAATCAATGAACGAAGTAATATGACTTTATTTCGTATGCAATATTTAGTTTTATGGATTATTGGCTTGTTCAGAATCAACAGACTGTCTCGGCCGGTCACTACTAAAGGTTACAGAATTATAACCGATTTTTCCATCTTTGTGAGCCACACGGACATGAGCTAATCGCTTACAGCTTGTCCCAAAACATTTCCCACAGTAAACGCACTCATAGTCCATTTTTTGCTGACCGTGCGTGTCAACCAGGTGCTTCACTCTCGCATAATATTTCGAAAACACCTCCGGACACCTCGGACAAGTGTACCTGATGCCCTTCTGATGCACCTTCGATCTGTGGCAGATTCGAGACGCTCTGGTTGCTAGTATCTCATCGCAAATGCCACATGGGAACGCGCCAACCTCATGCGATTGCACGTGAGTCCTAAATCTAGACTTAGATATAAATGCCTTCCCGCATGTATCGCAAACGTAATTTTTATAGTGACTGTTCATATGTTCGTTCATTTTCGCGAACGAAACAAAGTACATTGTACATTTGGGACATTTAAAGTTATTGGGGCTTAGTTTGAAGGGGAGTACGCCATCGCTGTACTCTAAATACAATTCCTTTCCATGCATTGAAACAATATGTTCTTTAAGAACCTCTATACTATCTAATCGTATACCGCATAGCCTACAACACAAGTCCGATATCTCGACTTTGACCATATTATTTTCAGTTAGTTTCGAGAATATCCGTTTAGTGGGCGCTTGCTGTAGATGATGCAAACGTATATGGTCCCTCAGTAGCTCTGGTTCCAAAAATCTGGCGTCACAGTAGGAACAATAGAACGCGCTCCGAAACCATCTGAAAGCCCACGCGGTAGAATTCTCCAGAATAGCGATAGCGTTCCTCCTCATCATAGTTTTGGCGATGCGCTTCTCAGACTCCTCGGCCAGCTCGTTGTTAGCGCGTCTCCGGCGTCGCATTTGACGCGGGCCTACTTGTTCCTTCAACCGCTTAGGCCTTCCTACCTTACCCTCTGTGTCCGCTATAGCGGAACCTAAAAACAAAATGACACTCCGTTACTTAGTAACATTTCGGTAAGTGTTTTAATTATAAAACACATATTCCTTATCAAATATTTATCAAAAAAAATCATGTATCACATTTATAATCAGAGTCATTTACCTACAAGTTGCATCCGAACTCATCGTGCACTTTCAGATGCGATCTAAGCGCTTTGCTCCGTAGAAAGCATTTTCCACAGACGTTACAAGAAAACTTCCTCTCCCCTGTATGTTTTACCATGTGCCGTTTCAATTCGTACGCAGTTTTAAAATGCCACTCGCAAAACGTGCAACTGAAGCTGCGCTTTTGTGGAAAATGCACCGAACGGACGTGCAGCGCGCGTCTCCCACTAGTCTTAAACGTTTTTTCACAGTACGAACAATCGTAGGACACCTCTTTAACCTTATGGGCTTCGTTCATATGATTCATTCTTTCATAGTATCCGGAAAACCGCATATCGCAGTGGGGGCATTCATACCTCGGCCCCTTCGCGTGTGCATTCGCCTTGTGATAATCCCTAGCGGCTCGCATCGTAAAGCTGCGTCCACATTTATCGCACGGAAAACAGCCCTTGATGTGAACCTCGGAGTGCTTCCTCAAGCGCGGCGCAGTCATGTAACCTTTACCGCACGTCGCGCAAATATAATGCTGGTAATGTGTATTCATATGTTCGTACAACTTGAGAAAGTTGTTGAATTTCTCTTCACAAAGCACGCACGACCAGAAATCCTTGTTGAGACTGAATGGTAAGACACCGTCCGGGTACGTTTCATCGAATTCGAATTTGTGCTCTAAAACATGGCGCCGCATGTGGGGCACGCCGGAGAAGGGGCACAGGCATATCCTGCATACAGCGTCCGTTACATCCACGTTTATTAGCGACATCTCTTTGAATTTACTGTATATATCCTGAACGGTGTGCAAAGTGGAACAGACGCCCACGTGTTCCCTGAGCTCTATGCAGCCGGTGAAGCTGTTTTCGCAATAGGCGCATTTAAACCTGTTAGTCTTCCAACGAAACGGGCTCAAG
The DNA here is from genome assembly GCF_012273895.1 of Zerene cesonia. NCBI lineage: Eukaryota > Metazoa > Arthropoda > Insecta > Lepidoptera > Pieridae > Zerene > Zerene cesonia. The sequence continues at coordinate 656,476 of NW_024045137.1, read as the reverse complement.
ACCCAACATTCTAATATGGCGGTCGCATTCTTTTTCGTCGCAAATCTGGCCTCCGCTCTTGCGCTCCGTTGGTATTTGGGTTTCTCACTTTTAAATTGAGAGCACGATTCAATATCATTTAACTCGTTTTCGTCTTTTCCATGTTGTCCTAGAAATAGAAAAGAATCTCGTGAGCTCTCTGTTCTCGCAACTTCACTTTTCGATTTTACAAGACTTTTTCGAGATCATTCCACGCACTTGAAATTTAATGTTATCATTCATTTTCATTCTCTTTTCCATCCATTAAATTAGTAAATTATTTGAATATATAACAATTCAAATAGTGGTGATCTTTCGTATAATATATGATATTGAAATAAATCATGGATTTAATTAATACTCTCCATTTATTCCAATTGACAAACGGAATACATAAGTTTAATTTTTAGTTTTATATCGTTTAAATGCCTTATAAACTGAGTAATTTTAAATAGAAAAAAAATGTATCACGAGGCGGGATTCCAACCCGTGTCATTTGCCGAACTTAGCAACGCGTAACCTCTTCGATTGCTGAAGCGGCATCACGGGTTTTTTTTATTTCTATTTATAGCAAAGAATTTTCAGTACATACGGGATTTCCAGGGCAAACGAGTACAAACACACCACCTGGCTACGTCCATATTACATAAAAGACTATATAATTGAATGGAATTATATGTATACGATAATTTCTGATGCTGTAAAAACCAAGTTCTTAATTCTATTTCTTATACGTCGCAAGTCGCAACGGAGAGATTTTAAGGTATAATTTCTGTGTCACTTATGAAGCTAGAGAGTATTATGGGCTACTTTTAACCACGGTGAAACACCTCTTTCCCATAGGACTTTTCTTCAACCACAAACGCTACAAATTCTATTAATGGTTTTGCTCAATTTCAATATTTAACTGAACCTAAAAATATGTAAGGAAGCCGCAATACAAGACAAGACAAGACTAGACAAGGGGTATGAATCAGTATATGGAAAAACTAGCTGCGCCCCGCGGTTTCACCCGCGTAAGTCCGCAGCCCGTAGGAATATCGGGATAAAAAGTTGCCTATATGTTATTCCAGTTGTCCAGCTGTCTACGTATCAAATTTCATTGCAATCGGTTCAGTTGTTATTGCGTGAAAAAGCAACAAACACACACACACATCCTTACAAACTTTCGCATTACATAAATTCATCTTCACATTACGTTGTTAAATTACTATTCCTGCGCTAGTGCTTATAACGAAAACGTTTAGATCAGACAGGAGATGTACCTCTGCACGAACGTGGTACTGCTTTGCCTTAATGGTTTCTAAATTAATGCACTCACTTTTAAAATTCACAACCAAGTTAAATAATAGTAATGTCCAATGTAGAATTGCTTAACCTGCATAATATACATAAGAGAGCTATTTTTACATCTAGGATGGCGGTGTGCTAGCATACTACACGTATGCTAGCACACCGCAATGTTGTCAATTGAATGACTTTGATTAGGCCAGTATTCTTAATGGTACAGGGAATTCTATCCCAATTATATAAAACAATTCCACTGCCCTAATTATTTAATGTACTTATATTTTAAATCCGAATTAGATCGCTTACAAAGAACGCTTCCCAATCACGTATAATGTTTCTTAGCTATATGCTTATCCAAGGACAGTTTCGACATAAACGCCCTGGCGCAGTGGCCGCACGAGAACCCATAGTCCGTGTCCTTTTATACGTGTAGTATGCTAGCACACCGCAATGTTGTCAATTGAATGACTTTGATTAGGCCAGTATTCTTAATGGTACAGGGAATTCTATCCCAATTATATAAAACAATTCCACTGCCCTAATTATTTAATGTACTTATATTTTAAATCCGCATTAGATCGCTTACAAAGAACGCTTCCCAATCACGTATAATGTTTCTTAGCTATATGCTTATCCAAGGATAGTTTCGACATAAACGCCCTGGCGCAGTGCCCGCACGAGAACCCATAGTCCGTGTCCTTTTTCGACCTGTGGGACTTCACATTGTGGTGGTACTTCTGCGAGCGTGTCTTAAACGTCATATGGCACGTGGTGCACTCGTATGCGTCTGCGCCTGGCTTGAAATTGTGAATTTCTATGAAATGCCGTTTCCGCAATTCCCACGTCGCGAATCGAGGCTTGTCTTTACAATGCATACACATGTAAGGCATCGTTGTGTGCTGTGTTTTCATGTGCACACTCCTCTCCTCCAAGGTGGAGAAGGTCGCAACGCATCTGCTACAATTGTACTTGTTTTCGTGCGGAATTCTCTTGTGCGCCCGCAACGCCACCTCGGTGACGAAACCCTCTCCGCACGTGTCGCAAACGTAGTTCTGATAATGTTCCGAAGTGTGTTTCTTGAGGGAAAAGAAATCCATGAACTGCTGCTTGCATATCGCACATTTCCAACTGGTTCCGTCGTTTAGAGCGAAAGGTAAAACCCCAGGCTGAGCGTCGAAGTTGATGGGCTGTTTGTGGTCGTTCTTCAAATGCGTCAACAGGTCGTCCAAAGTATCTATTTTGATAAAGCACAGTTTACATTGCAGATTCGTAATATCGACTTTGAGAAATTCTTTATTCATACGCCTATTGAATACCGAGTTTATTTCGAAGTTCGCATGCCTGGACGCCATGTGCTGTCTCAATCCATTGGGATTACCAGACTGCACCCTGCAGAATATGCAGTTGAAGTTCTGCCCCCAAATCCTAAACGGCAACGCGGTCGAACATTTTAAAATTATCTCCGTATTGCTTCTATGTTTGAGCGCTTTCCCGAACCGAGGTTTATACGTGGCCGTGTAGCATTTGAAATTTCTTTCGTGCTGTCGCAGGCCATGTTCGGATAGGAACGTCGCACCGCATTTGTCGCACGTGAAGATTTTCACATGGGACCGCAAGTGGCAATTTATTTCGGGAAAATCGCGGAATATCTTATCGCATTCAAAGCAAATCCAGAGACCGGTATCGATTTGTTTATATGGCAGGACACCATAGGGAACGTCAAAGTTAACTGGCTTGGCGTGTTCACTGGATATATGGTGCATAAAGCCATCCACATTTTCAAAACTTCCGGAGCACAAGTTACATTTAAAATTGCTGACGTCGATTTTCAAATCATCGACCACTTTGTAGAAAGCGCTGTTATAATCAGCGTTTTCGTGACTATCTTTCATATGGGTCCTTAACAAGTCCATAGTTTCAAGCTCATCGTGGCAATAGGCACAAATGATTCTGTTAAATCGAGTTTTAAACGGGATTGCCGTTGAATGTCTAAGTATGAGAACCGCGTTTCGCCTTTGCGGGTTCTGGCTAACCGATCTTTCGAATAATCTCTTTGGGTTTTTCCTCTCAATTTCCCTTCTCGGCCCTAAAAAAGAAAAGTGCCACATCATTATTCCATTCCATACAATTCGGATTCAGCGACTACAATTCAGCGTCAGAACTCCGCAGGTCAAAAAAAAATCACACCTTATCCTCATGCGCATTATTTGAACGGTGACACTTATCTTGGCCAAATGTAGCCTCTATTCTTAACCTATTTAATAGACTGAATATTAGAAAGATCTATTTTTTACGAGATAATTTAAGTCATCAGTCGAAAGAAAACAAACAAGACTGATCAACGAGCTTTATTTTCACAAATTGTATACAAATTAATCTTCAAAAACGACTTCAGGGTGGTGGGATCGCATGTGACCTTGCAAACTGACTTTTTGGGCGAACTGTTTATCGCACAGCAAACACGGGAACCGCTTCGTCTCGCTGTGAATCCACAAGTGTTGCTTCAAACTCTTGCTCCGCGTAAACAACTTATGGCAGACCCCACACTCGTAGTGTTTCTCCCCAGTATGTCCCAAGCGGTGGTCGTCCATTTGTTTCTTGGAAACAAATTTTAATCCACAACAAGGACACATGTAGCCTTCGTCCGTGTGATTCAAACGAAAGTGTGAATAAAACAACCTACGAGAGTTGAATATTATGTCGCAGTCCGTGCACGCATACGTCAAGCCGGGCCGGCCGTGCACCTGGACGTAATGCTTCTGTTTAAGCTCCCACGACTTAAACTTCTCCCCGCAAACCACACAACAAAAGCCCCAACATGATTTCGACACTTGCAAGTGCTCCTTCCTCTCTTCAGAAGTAGCGAATTCGCTCCAGCACTTGCGGCATGTGAATTTACCAGAATGACTGCACCGTATGTGATATTTTAACGCTTCCACTGTCAAATAGCTCCTACCGCATACATCGCACGTGTATTTTAAATAGTGGGATGTCGTATGTCTGCAGAGCTTCGTCATTGTCGGCAGTTTTTTATCACAGAGGAAGCAAACAAACTGGTCATTGTCCACTCTGTACGGCTGCAAGCGAATCTCGGCGTCCAAGTCTATGTCACAACCGTGAAACTCGTAAAGATGCCTGGCGATTTCTGGTATGTCATTGCAAGGCAAGCCACATATTCTGCACTTCAAGTTCGTGCAGTCAACCTTCAAGTACTCCTTGCCTTTCGCACAATGCGCGAACGCAGTAGATATCGTAAAGGTCTTATGGTTTTCGTCCATATGCTGTCTATAATCGCTCGGCAGAAGGAAATCGTCGCGACAATATACACAGCACAAGGTATTCCCCCGGAGCCTGAACGGATAAAGCGTTGAATATTTCAATACCTCCTCGGCGTTTTTTTTCGCTTTCTGATTCACTTGATTCACTCCGTTTGACTCTAGAAAAGAAAAAATCCATAGGTCACTGATGTAAATCGCTTATTGCCACGAGCCTAATCCGATATTATGAAAAATCTATTATCTCGACTACACGAAATCTCAAGTAGTGAATAGGAAAGAGTTTAAAACAGTATAAGTTATGTTTTATTGCAAAACTGTAATAAATCGAGTTTAATTTTATATAATACGTTATATAATGACTTATAAGTTATATAATGACCGATAATATGGTGCATTTCACAGACATCCTCGGTTCTGTTTAAGTTATGGCATTACAAAATTATCATTTCTTTTCGATCAATGTCCCCTTAATGCATTATCCATTTATAACCTTGATAAGGTAAACACGAAATTAACATAAAATACAAAATAATACTGATATATTATATTTAGCCTCACATAACAACATATTCATAAATCGAAATGTTTCCTCGCGACATGTTTATCTAAAAACAGCTGAGTGGTAAACGCTTTGGGGCAACTATGGCAAGGGTAGTTCAATTCAGAGTCCTTCTTCATCCTATGCGTTCTCGCCATGTGATTATACTTCCCCGATCGCGTCTTAAACGTTTTCTGGCACGCCGAGCATTCATATTTATCCGCTCCAGTCTTATAGTTGTGCACTTCCATCAAGTGTTTCTTACGCAACTCCCAGTTAGCGAAACGCGGCTTGTCCTTACAGTACACACACATGTAGGGTGTGGACGTGTGCTGCGTTTTCACGTGGATGTTCCGCTCCTGTAACGTGGAAAACGTTGCTATGCACCGGCTGCAATTGTATTTGTTCTCGTGTGGTATTTTCGTATGCGCCACCATAGCTGATTCGGTGATAAACCCCTCGCCGCACGTATCACAGACGTAGTTCTGAAAGTGTTCCGACGTGTGTTTCTTGAGCGATACAAAATCTTTGAATTCGTTCGGACACATGGTGCATTTCCATATCGAACCGTCGTTCAAACGAAATGGCAGCAGACCTATCTGCGCATCGGTTATGATCGGTTGCTGATGGTCGTTCTTCAAATGGTACGTCAACGTTTCGAAATTATCTATGGGCATAAAGCATAGCTTACACTGTAAGTCTGTTATGTCGATTTTCAAGTATTCCTTGCCGAGTTTTTTATAGAACGCCGTTTGTACCTCGTAATTCTCATGCTGAGAGGCTACATGCGCTCGCAAACTACTAGGGTTATTCGTTTGCACCCTACAAAAGACACAGTTGAAATTGCTTTTCCACGTTCGAAATGGGCATGCTGTGGAACATTGGAGTATGATCTCTGCGTTGGTACGAGGTTTGAGCATCCTGCCGTTTCTAGCTTTATATGCCGACCTCAAGCACTTGACCTGCCTGTGGTGGTCCTTTAGCGCATGATCAGACACGAAAGTTGTCCCGCATTTGTCGCAGCTGTAATTCATAAAGTGAGTGAGTATGTGACGGTTGAAATGGATGAACTCCTTGCTAATTTTCTGACAGTACACGCAGACCCACTGATTCCCCTCATTTTGTTTATATGGAAGCACGCCAAAACGCGCATTAAACCGAACGGGCTTATTATGCTCTCGCGATAAGTGCCCCATTAGTGTGTCAATGTCTTGAATATCCTGATCGCAGAGCGTACACTTCAAACCAGTGATATCGATTTTGACTAAATTATCCTTAGTTCTATAGAAGACGTTTTTAAAATCCGAATTCAAGTGGTCGGCTTTCATGTGATACCTAAGATTCGCTAACGAGTCATAATCGTCGTGACAGTACGCGCAAAGTATTTGACTGAATCTCATTTTAAATGGATATGCCGTGGAGTATTTGAGTATGAGCTCCGCGTTACGACGCTGCGGAGTTTGATAAACGAGTATTATTCTCTTGGCGTCATTGCGCCCGCGTATTTCCAATTTGGACCCTAAAAACAAAAAAAGAAATTGGTCAGTCAAACAACCAATGCGGTATTCTACAATCGGTATACGATAATAATCCATGCACGTAATCCTACGTTGTCTTTGTAAGCTAAGACTTTCAAAATATAATGGGCAACTACTCGTATTTTAGTTAGGGTCGATGAACGAAATTATCTAGTGCTTTTCGCAGAATTATCCGGTGAAACGAATGTCCTAGGATGTCTGAGATATTAAATAAATTAGGTAATTTAAAACTACCATATAGTTTATAACTGTTTATCGAAAATATATTGCGCTTTTTACATTTTTCATAATTCAGCATTAATATTTAACTAAAGGTTGTTTATTTACACAACGAATTATTAACGTAATTGAAATCCAGGATTATCAAACGAACATTTCTCATACGTTCATTAAATCCGGACATCAGGGTGATGCGTTTTCATATGCGACTTGTAGCTGACCCTTTGATTGAACTTCTTATTGCACGGTTTACATTCGAATCTCTTAACTTCATTATGTATCCACATATGTTGCCTCAGATTTGCTTTCCTCGGAAACGACTTGAAGCACACCGAACAGTCAAACAATTTGACACCAGTATGGACCACCGAATGCTCCTCCAAATAGCGCTTGGTACTAAACTTTTTGCCACAATACGAGCAAACGAAACACAGCGCCGCGTGAGTAGTTGCAAAATGATTCCTGTACGTATAGCGCGTGTCAAATTTCAGCCCGCATTCCGGACAAGAATGGGTCCTTTTGACGTGCCCATGCACATTCACTAAATGCTCCTCCTTCTGCGACCATTTCATGAACCGTTTCGTGCATATCACGCAGTGGTAGACCCAGCAATTTGAATTCTTCTCGACGTGCTCCCGTTTCGCTTCTAACGACCCGAAAGTCTGTTTGCAGCGTCTACATATCCGCTCTGCGGTTATATGGGTAAAATTTATGTGCTGTTGCAAAGAACTCTTTGTCGTGTAGGATTTTCCGCACTCTTCGCACGTAAAGTTCTGATAGTGAGACGACATGTGCCTGCTCAGTTGTCGCAAACATGGAAAATTCTTGTCGCACAATCCACATAGGAGTTTATCCTTCTCAAACCTAAACGGTTGCACGCCCAAATGCACTTCGAAATTAATGTTCAAGTCGTGCGCATCATTCAAATGGTGGGCCGCATCCACGATCTTTTGGAAGGTCACACTGCATTTTCTGCAGCGTAGCTCAGTGCAATCCACCTTCAAATAGCCCTCGTAAGGGCAGTGCGAGAAGACCGTTTTTACTTTGATGGAATCGTGTTCCGCGTTCATGTGCTTCCTGAACTCCGAGGGATCGGTGTAGTCCTCACAACAGAACACACACATGACCGTGTTCTCGGGCAACCGAAACGGGTAGGCTGTACAATATTTGACGATAATGCCGGCGTTTCGCCTCACGATGGACAAGGGGACCGGATTGTCTAGAACAGACAGAAATGCCGTGTCATTTGCTGATATGCGACACCCGAGCTTTTCAATTCGGAAGGTGCACTTAAACTGAACGGTGACTATCATGATGGAAGTACTAGTATTAAAGGTTATTCAGTTGTTTGTTAGTATTGATTAAAAGTAATAGAAATACTGCTATTTGAAACTTCGTTTCAAAGCGCCTTTGGGTCGTCATAATATAGAAAAATAATGGATAAATTACCAACGGAGTTGAGTCGGAATCGGTACGTCAGCTTTAAATTATATGCTGTCAATGCATATACTTAAAACTGTTTGTTAGTACTTTGAGATAAGATTGAAGATCTTAATAGCAAAATTGATCCTACCCCGACCTGGATCATTATGAACCAAGCATTTTTCTGTCGAACAAATAATGAAAATAAAAGTCGTAAATCGTTCAACACAAATGTATTTATTTGAAACGTTAAACTTAAAAATAACTTAAAATTCGAAAGTCTTAATAATGAAAATAATGTAATCATAGTGATACAATCTTTTATACTCTCATAATTAATTGGCATCTATTAATTTTAATCATATTTAAAAAAAAACAACAAAACTAAAGTGTCACTTACTAGAAAAAAGTTCTGATAACTTTTATGTATACCACAGAAAATATCCTTCTAATTTATATAAGTTATAATTATAACGCGTACATTTTATCGTATATAATAACAAATAACGCGGAAACAAATAAAATTTTATTAATCAGTTTATGTGGTCTGTAACATGGACCATTCTTATATCAGTAAGATTGTCAAGGTTTGCTAATAAGGGTGATAACTTCTTAATATGTGAAGGTATGCAGCTTCATTACGTAACGCGTTACGGTGCCAGTCGGTCCGTCTTCGCTTTTTCTCCCACTCACATAGAAGCGCTAGTATTCGAGACGGAATCGTTTATTATTTTTATTTTTTTATTTCCCCTGTTTTAACAATATTTGACATAAAACCCTGACCGATACATTGACAGAGAATAACACATTCATGTTGATATTTGCTCTCGCACTTTGCCAAGAATCAGAAGATGGATGTTTTTAATCAGGAAGCGTTAGAAACATGGCGTCACTTTTTAGTGCAAAAAATATGTCCATATATGACGTATTTATGTATTTTCACATTTTTAAAACTGAAGTTTATCAAATCGCGCCCAAGAACGATATGTCCCATGATTTTTTTAAAGACATAACATGACAAAGTGTAATGAGTATAACGTGTATGTGTGTGTGTCTGTGACTATTGTGTGACAAGGTTACTTCTTACTTTACTGAAATGAAATATAATTATCTAAAATATATAATACAGAACTTATGTATTGCCTAGTTATGACAAATTTTATTAACATGTTGCAATTTTAAGAGAATCGTTATTATTTGCAAAATAATATAGAATAGGATGATAAATCAACAGCTTAACTTAAGCATAAGCTTAAGTTGATTTATTTGTGTTCAATTTCTCTAATAATTGTTTTCATGATTATGACATAGCAAGGGGGCTTAATTCAATTTACCATATTAATTTTCACATGTATTCTTATAAAACAACGTTATATTTAATACTGGACCTTGCTCTTGCAATATTTGACAGCCCTACTTTGAATGTTCTTAGAATTTTCACAGCTACACGCTGGAGTATGAGCAAAACCAATCTACTCCAAATCCGATTCACCACCGAACCGTCTATACGTCACTCTTATCGACACTAAGCAAGATTTTCACATTTTTGTTCTGCATATCCTGATAGTCCTCTAGGTCCGGGTGATACGACTTCATGTGACTCTTCCACGTCACCCGTTGATTGAACTGTTTGTTGCACAGCGTACAACTGAACCTCTTCAATTCGCTGTGAATCCACAGGTGCTGTATCAGATTCTTCTTTCTCGGGAAGGATTTTGAGCACACCGGACACGGGAACAGTTTCTCCTTCGTGTGAACCACCCGGTGCTCGTCCAGGTTCTTCTTGGTGTCGAACTTCAGCCCGCAACACGTGCATATGTACACGTCCTCCGTGTGCGAGAGCCTAAAGTGCGTTCTGTACTTTTTCCTGTCATCAAACATTTCCGGACACTCCGGGCACACGTACGTCTTTTTGGAAACGCCGTGCACCTCGCTCAGGTGCATCTGCTTGCTCTTCCACGAGACGAATCGCTCGCTGCACATGTTGCACATGTTGGTCCAGCACTTTTTCGACGTGTTTATGTGCTCGCGTTTCGCTTCCAGCGTGTCGAAGGTCATCTTGCACTTTCTGCATATTCTATTCCCGCCGCTGTGCGAGTAGGTGATGTGGTGTTTCAGTGTTGTTATAGTGGAGTACGATTTCCCGCACGCTTCGCACGTATACTTCGAAAAGTGGGACTGTGTGTGTCTGCTCAACTGTCTGAGGCATATCGCTTTGCTGGGACACAATGCGCACATCAGCTTGTCGCCTTCCAATCGGAACGGTTGTATGCCCAAATCCTGGGTCACGTCCAGCGGTTTCTGGTGGGTATCGAATAGATGGCTCGCGGCATTTTCGAGCGTGTCAAACGGCATTTCGCAGATGCGACACGACAGATCTGTGATATCGGCCTTTAGGAAACCCTCGGTGACGTGTGCGAACGCCATGCGCACTTTGAACGTGGCATGTTCGTCAACCATGTGCTTTCTATAGCTGGGGCCGTCATGGAAGCTCTCACAGCAATATACACAGACCATGGACTCCTCGGGCAGTCTGAATGGGTACAATGTCGTGTATTTCACCAATATCTCCGCGTTCCGCTTGGCCATCATATACTCATTGCATACTTCTAGAACAAAAAGAAATGCCGATGGTCATTTAGATGGTCTTTGGCATGTGTCTTCTTCTTCTATATCTTGCTAAGTGTTCGTTTAGTGGCTTGCGTTTGGGATTTATATCTATGTAGGGATACGCTTAAAAACGGCACGCGCTACGCATCTTTTCCTTATATTTCAATAAGAAAAAGATTATGCATTCACGGTATGGTAGGAAGGAAAAGTTATATGTTTTACGATAAATTATGGATATGTAATATCTTTTTATTAAAACGGAAAATAAGTCAGATAAAAAAAAATATAAAAAAAAATTCCTATTAATTACTACAAGTACGTAGTATATGATCATACTCAAAGTCATTTAATTAAAATTATTATTATTATAGATATAAATATAGAGATCTTTTGAAAAATAATCACTTCGAATAAGAAAAAATATATTGCAACCACAAATTTCTCACATTATTAACGAGTACAAATCTTAACCTATCCAACAACAACAACTATAATTTTTTTTCATAAATTTGTGCATCTTCTTATAACAACATAACAAACCTACATTTTACGATATAGTAAATCTACCCTGAGTCCCGTTTACATTTCCATTTATCCGATAAAATATTGGTACTTATGAATTATATTTGACACCGTTGAATTATGGACAACATCTAATCAAGTGTTTTCTGGACTCTACGTTTAATATTAAACACAATCAAACGTTTAATATGTTTCTATGGCATCTTCTAAATAGTTAGCTCAATTAAAAATAACATAATATATTGGCGCTCTGCAATAACAATCAAATGATTATCCAGCCTTTCAGATACTTATGGTTGTAAAGATTTTCTCGTCGAACAAAAGTGTACAATCATCAATTGTCTTTTTGCCCTTTATCAATGTTTTTATACGTTAAGGTCTGTATCTATTCCATATGGAGATTTTTTCCAAATAAATTTATAACAATTGTATAAAATTGGGAACGTTATAAGGCAACACTTAGTTCCTAAATCGGATCGGACTCAGTGGAAATAAGAGAAGCCATTGGACGAACAATCAAAAATCCACTATTTCCGGGTGGTAAGCTTTCATGTGCGTCTTCCAGCTGACCCTCTGGTTAAACTGCTTACTGCAGAGTTTGCATTCGAACCGCTTGTACTCGCTGTGCACCCAGCTGTGCTGGATCAAATTCTTCTTTCTCGAGAACGACTTGGAGCAAACCGAGCAAGTGAACGCCTTCTCTTTCGTATGAGACACGGCGTGCTCGTTCAGCGATCTTTTATTATCGAATTGTAAGCCGCAAAAGGAACACGTGAACACGTTGGTCGTGTGCGAGAGCACAAAGTGCGCTCTGTAGGGTGTCCATTTGTTGAACACCATGGAACATTCTGGGCATTTATACTCCTTCGGACCTTGGCCGTGCACTTCGGCGCAGTGCTGGAACTTCGCCTTTCTCGTCATGAACCGCATACCGCAATACGGACAACTCATCGGCCAGCACTTCTCCGAGCTCAACACGTGCTGCCGCCGCGCTTCCGTATTCGGAAACACCTGCTTACACTTGATACAGACCTTCGTGTCGCTGTGGCCGTACTGTTTGTGGCGGTGCAAGTTCTCCCTGTTTATATACGACTTGCCGCACGTCTCGCACGTGTACTTGTGGTAGTGGCTGCTCGTGTGCCGGCTCAGTTCGCGGAGACTCGGCAGCTTGACGCTGCACAACGCGCAGACCCACCTCTCGTGGCCCAGTTTGAACATCTGCATGCCGACCTCGACGTCCGTGTTAAGATCTTTCGCGTGCGCCACCAACAGGTGCTTCGAAATCTCCTCCAGCGTGTCCAATTGGACTGAGCAGAGTCTACACTTAAGTTCCGTGCAGTCGACTTTCAGATATTCCGTGTAATTGTTCCCAACGTGCGCGAACGCTGTTTTAACATTGAAATGCGAGTGTTCGGTGGTCATGTGATCTCTATACTCTTGGGGGTCGTCATAACTGTCGCAGCAGTAGACGCAAACCATCGAATTATTCGGTATCCTAAACGGATACGCGGTTGTGTATTTCAAAACTACCTTTGCGTTGAGACGCGCCACGACTAACCAATCGACTTCTAGAACAAACAAGAAATAAATGCCGTTGACATGTGCTCTTCTGGTTAGATAAAAATATATGGTGTTAGATGGTCCTTAGTCGATAACTGAATGGATATTGGCTGTCATTCGCTCATACGTCAGAGTTAGTTAGGTAAACAATCGCGCAAACATTTTACACGCGTAGGTATTGGTGGATGGGTAATTATTTTTATTTACTAGTATTTATTAAGTAGTATGTGGGTTATTGAGTCTCATACTTGTCGCCTTCGATAAAGCACTAATGCCCTGTGCCCTTATTTCCAAACTCATTATCTGTGATCAAACTGTTTGTTTGGTCGATTATGTAGCATTGTCAAAATATATTATATAAGTAATGGGAAAAATGTATAAAATTTGATGCATTTAGATGTTTTATTACTTAACCGTTTTTAAATCTATACTAATATTATAAAGCTAATATGTTTGTTTGTTAATCTCAGGAACTACTGGTCCGATTTGAAAAATTCTTTCAGTGTTAGATTGCCCATTTATTGCGGCAGGCTATAGGCTATACTTAGTCTGGCCATAAATACTGTTACACTTAATTATAAAAAAATATTACATTTGAATTTCGAA
>NW_024045137.1:627300-641875 GCF_012273895.1 Zerene cesonia | reverse complement strand
GTAATAAATGTTATTTGCAGTTAACAATTTTCTTTTTTCTTTATTACAATATTTATGGCAAGACTAGGTATATGTATCACGGGCGTAGCCGGGGCGGACCGCTAGGCTTACATAGTTTTTTAATACACGTACTTTCAAACTGTAACACATTCAGCACACGGTTGTATATGTAAAAAAAATAAAATATCCCTTTTGTAATTTTGTTTAATCATTCTTTAATAATCTTGTGTCTATACAAATTATATATGTGTGTCGTTCATATAAAAATCTCGCTCGAGAAATGTTTGCAAAACATACGTGCCCAATTATCATACATATCCATGAACAAAAAAAAAATAAACCGTATCGAGAGCACAAACGTTTTGGTAGCAGCAGCGACTATTTACGAGACTATCGTTTGAAGAACAACGCAGCAAGCACCCCTGTATTTTAGACTCCGAGTTATAAATGTATACATCGAAATAATTATTCGTAACCGACAAAAACACTAAACCTTCAAAATATCAGAACTGGACAAAATTTCAATGATACAACACGGGAGGCGCCAGCTTTGAAATAAGGTTCACCCGGTCAATAAATAATACCGTGGAATTAATAACCTCCTTTTTTAAGTCGGTTAATAAATAATATATGTATGTATACCTAATAATTTAAAATAAATTTGAGTTAGTTACACCACTTATAACTCTAAAAACGGCTGAACAGATTCCAGATTTATTTTGTTTGTTGCATATATCTCTACCTGCATCATGATAATTGTTAAAATTTCGACAACCTCATTTGTAGTCTAATTGTATAAATAAGTAGTAGTAGTCTCATGGAATAAATAAATGTTTGAGTTTGAGTGAGAGCTTTTACAAAGTATAACATGCAAACATACCTAACGGATGTATATTTAAACACATAGAAATATAAGTAAAGAAAATCTTCAATCAACATCTGCTATAACTATCCGACAAAAACTTCCAAAATATCTTACCTTAAAACCTTAATCGAAACTAACTGCCAGAAACACAAAGATTAAACAGCCATTAGTTTTTATATATTTCTTGGAAAATTGCTCAGGCGAAAGTTTTCAAGATCCTTCTACTGACAATAACAAATACAACAAGTAATAAGGGAAATCGGTCCTACGATTCACCCGTTGGAAATCGGCTTCTAAAGAATTCGGACATTTCTGGAGAATCATTTTCTGGTAATAAATGGCATAAGAGCTGATGGATCGCTTGGCGATAGGCGCTACCACCGCCCATGAACATAGCAGAGGCCTAACACCACTCACCACATCAAAAATGTTTCGTTAGGTGACGCTCCAAACGCGACCTATTAACAAACTTCAACCCACAATGCTTGCACATGAGACAGTCGCTGGAATGCTGCAACCGAAAGTGCTCGTAATACGCCGCGCCACTCGGAAAACTCATATTGCAATCGGCGCATCTGTTCGCGCGCTTCGCGTTACCATGCTGACTCTGCATGTGCTGCAGGCGAGCCTTCCAATTTTGGAAACGCTCCGGGCACTTCGCGCAGCTGTATCTCATGCACGCTTTGTCCGTTCGGCAGTGTTTATCCTTCGCTTCCATCGTGGGAAAGACTCTGCCGCACCGCTTACACGACACCTCGTACTGCTGATGTTTCGATCGCACGTGCCTCAATAACCCCGTGGTGGCCACGTAGCTCTTTCCACATACGTGACACACGTACGTCAAAAAGTGCGTGATCGTGTGACGATTGAGATGCAGCAGCGACGGTACACTCTTGTAGCAGACCGCACAAATGAACGTATCTTTCAGCAGTCGGTACGGCATCACGCCGAACTTGGCGTTCAGGTCTATCCCCATATTGTGGGCCGCCTTCAAGTGGCTTGCAATGCTCTCAATGTCCTCGAAGGTTTCCGAGCAAATCCTGCATCGCAGGTTGGTTAGATCCGCTTTGATGAACTCCATTTTGGGTAGGTTATGGAAGGCCACTCGTATACTGAATGTTTTATGTTCGTCAGTCATGTGGTGTCTGAATTCATCCGGGTTTTCGTACAGTTCGTGGCAGTATACGCATAATATGCACTTATCGTTCACCCTAAACGGGTACGCTGTCGTATGCCGTATTATAATCGTTGCGTTATTCCGTACAGGGTCCTCTGTTTCCGCTAAAACAGAAAAAGACCATCTGTACTATATTAGGTTATCCAGTATGGGCGTGTTCTTTACGCTTTTTCCAGGAATCAACGAGACAGTTCAATTCCAGTCTTAAGTAATGTAGAATAAGGTATGTATAATTTTCAGGTTAAAGTTTCCGTGTAACTCAGTTCAAATATTAAAACAAGAGAGGTAAGGCACACAGTTAAAGTGATACAAATTACAATAGCATTTGTTTTACTCTCAGACACAGGTGAAGCATTTATTGCCTAACTATCCCTGTCTTACAGCAAAATTGCTTTGTAAACGAATCGCAAAAAACAAGCTCTAGTACAAATTATATGGTAAGTTTGAAAGAGGTGCGCGCAGCTCAAATTAAAGAGACAAACGAACAACAGTCACATTAACTCCTTCGCATTAGAGTATAATAACTAACCTAACATTGTTATTCGCTTTCCATTTGTCAAATCCGAGATTGTAAACGATAATAAATCATTTGCCTGTACCAGTAGTTACGTACGCAGATTAGCGTCGCAGTATGAAAATGACGTATTTACTTCGAACAACTCGAACTATTAAATATCAATGAGTGGATTTTATTCTCGTACGAGATTGTTCCTTGTTTCCCTTTATATCCGAACAGCTATATGATTATTTTCAGTACACGCATAGAGTTTTCGTCATGTCTATGGCCGAATAGTCTATCTACTGTCTATGCTTTATGGCATGTTTAATCATATCTATAGTTTGGAAGTTAAATCGTTCTCCAAGTTAAGTTTGCATACAGTTTAAATGATAATTGAATGATTTCATACGTGATACAGTGTGATGGAAACAATTCAGAATAATACATGTTAAAACATCAAATAGCGACATGAAATTACACATACAGAGAAAAATTATAATGATTTTTCTATAAGGGTACTTTAATACGGTTTAATAACTCTGTAACCAAAGTTTTTTTATAATATTTCAAAAAAATAATCTAGTCTTTTCCGAGGCCCATTACAAACAACTATTTTATGAAAAAGTAAAAGCAGCTTAGAACTGTGAGAACTGGACCAAAATCAATTGGGACATTGAATTTTGTTTGAATGCACTAATCTCAGGAAATACGGGTCCGATTTGAAGAATTCTTTCAGTGTTAGATAGCCCATGTATTGAGGAAGGCTATATATAGGCTATACATGTACCACGGGCGAAGCCGGGGCGTACCGATAGTTTTAAATAAAAACCAGATCAATACAGAAATTATCTCAATAATTCAAAATCAACTAGGACGAATTTTGATAAATCACTACATAGTATAAAACAAAGTCGCTTTCTCTGTCCCTATGTCCCTATGTATGCTTAAATCTTTAAAACTACGCAACGGATTTTGATGGGGTTTTTTTTTAATAGATAGAGTGATTCAAGAGGAAGTTATTATACGTATAATAACATCTATTAAACTACTTCGTATTAACGCGGGAAAAAGCTAGTATTTTTAAATTCATTAACGCCCAACAGAAAACCGTCAACAATTCTTACCGTTTGCGACAAAATCTCCGTAATTTCATCTCGCTATTAGCACAACACTACGCAATTCTTTGGACAATATTAATTTATCGATACAACTAACTTATCTATTTATTCATTTCGATTTTTATAAATCCTTTATTTGTTCATAGACTAGAATAGAGCAAAAGAGGAATAGACATCGGGCGTAGTTTTTTATGTCTTCATGTCTATTAAGATACAGACAATAATATTGTTTCTTTTTAATTTTTAAGTTCTGACTTTATTCGCGCGGCTTTGCTCGCATTCCCCTACTATGACAAATTTAATAAGATTTTTGCATTATGCAATACAATGTCAACGCATAGACAAACCTCGCCGATTTATTGAAAAAAAAAAATGAGATAAGAAGATCTATTCAAAAATATATATATACATATGTTACTTTCAAAATAAAAAAAAAATTGTAAATATCTTCCGAATAACAATATTTTCTCGAACCCGATGTCTAAATATTTGCTTTTAACAAGTAAATTATTTTTAGCTATTGTCCAAAAAACTTATAAAAGTGTGGACACATTTCACACACACACACATATATATAAAACAAAACGAGTTTATCTCTTTAATTTCTGATACTGCTGCGATGCGAAAAACATTTAAGTACATAAGTAATGAACGATAACATATTATGTAATAAAAATAATTAATCACCAATTTTTTTACAACCATATCAACTGTAAATTCGCAAAAAAATCGTTACAGTAGATTTCGATTATTAACAGGTAACACTCATATGTACACGTCATTTTGACAGATAAGTATATGACAGAATATAAAAGTCTATATTATCTATGGTCAAACATTGAAAGGTGTCCACACTAAAAGCGCTAAATATACCACACATAATATTATCATATAATCTGCCAATAAGAATTCATATATTATTTATTATTCTTACTTAAATATGCCATTAAAAAAAATACTATTTTAAAACTGTACATGTCCTATATATAATGAAACAATCAAAACATTCCTTCATAATCACTTAGTATTTTCCAAAACACACAATCTGTACAAAGAAAAAGTCTGTAAGTGTGTTTTTATAAAAAACTTATTGCCATACTATGTACCCCCCGCGGTTTCACCCACGTAAGTCCGTATCCCGTAGGAATATCGAGATAAAAAGTTGCCTATATGTTATTCCAGTAGTCCAGCTGTCTACGTACCAATTTTCATTGCAATCGGTTCAGTAGTTTTCGCGTGAAAGAGCAACAAAGACACACACACACATCCTTACAAACTTTCGCATTTATAGAACCTATTATAGTAGGAAGGATTGTGTAATTAATAAAGCAGATTCTACACTACTGTAAACCATCCCACATTTTCTACCTCAACATCCATATCCCATATACATCCCACATATCTCAATAGAGCATTAGCAATACTAGCAGATTATATGATAATTCTTATAACGTGGCGAAGAGAGTCGTTTGGAATTTATTTACTATGAGATTATCCAAGTTTTTTAGTATATAATACGACCGAAATAACCAGCAACATATTTATTTATTTATTCTTCATTGTATACACAAAATATATGATAATAATTGTGACAAAGGATTTTGTATACAATTGGCCGCCTTATGGCTATAAGCCATTTCTTCCAGGCAACAGAGAGTAAAGGTATATACACAATATAATCGATAATAATATAGTTTACTAAATATTAAAGTTTCTAAATACATTTCTTCACTTTTGTAGTCTTTGTATATTATTTACACTAAAATAATATAAAACAAATTATTGTCCGTAGAGTTTAGAATGTTTATACGTGAATAGAGCTATTACGACCGACAATTTTCAATATTCTGTTATATAAATCACAATCAATCACTTGACTGTGAGAAAAATTCGTTAGAATGATAATTTTCATAGGCATTGACAGAGCTACTATAGAGTTTGAACTACGCTACAGCCCTTATCTAATTGGGAAGTAAATGAGTTCTCTTCAATATTCTAACAGGCCTACCCAAATCCAAAAATCCTCAAAAATGTCTCACATAATTTATGCTCAAAAAATCCTGAAAAATGTCTCACATAATTTATGGACGCCCGCTTATAGTGATCAACTTCAGCTATAACTATTTATATCTCAAGACACTTGTGGAACAAATTTTACTAGATAGTATAAAACAAAGTCGCTTTCTCTGTCTCCTTGTCGGTATCTATGCTTAAATCTTTAAAACTACACAATGGATTTTGACAATTTTTTTTTTTATTGATAAGAGTGATTTAAGAGGAAGGTTTATATGTATAACAACATCTATTAAACTACTCCCAATTAACGCGGCCGGCAATAGCTAGTAATGAAATAAATTCCAAACGTCTATCTCAACCCGAGGAATAGACATAAAAACTCAAGCCTACCTTTCTTCTTCTTCTCCGGCTTGGCCTTGCTGGCCGCCGGTTTGGCCTCCTTCGCTTTCCGTTTCGCTGGGCTGGTTTTGGCCTTCGAAGATTTCCGTTTAACCGCCTTCGCATTGTCCAATAGATCCATCACATCGACCGTCTCCTTTTTAGGTACTTTCGTGGCTAGATTCATCAGCGGTTGGTCGTCCACTGCAAGTTAATGGTGTTTAATTGTAGAATTCTAATGATTATAAACAAATTCCATTATATTCTTACATATAACTATCATACTTTGCATGCAAAGTGCTGCAATTTTAGAGAAACTTACTTCATTTGAATAAATTTTTTATTCATTTTGTAATCCTACTAGTCCTACTATCCTACTAATATCCTACTAATATCATAAATGCGACAGTTTGTAAGGATGTGTGTGCGTTTGTTGCTCTTTCACGCAAAAACTACTGAACCAATTCCAATGAAATTTGGTATGTAGACAGTTGGACAACTGGAATCACATATAGGCAACTTTTTATCCCGATCTTCCTACGGGATACGGACTTTTGCGGGTGAAACCGCGGGGCGCAGCTAATACCTTCATAAGTAAGATTGTTAAAAAAACAACACTTTTGTAAATTCGGCAGATAGTGCAAAAGCACGATGTCAATGAAAAAAATTAACTTGCAAGCAAAACAAATATTTCTAATAATGTACTGGTATATTAGAAGATTCGTTAGTGTACTAATTTTAAAACAGCAGCTTCGTCCGTGTTGTCTAAAGTTTAAAAAAACAAATTATATACCAGAAACCTTTTTCAAGAAGCACACTATCTATTGGTGAAATCAAAAGGTGATGGTGACTTTTAAATTTATCACAGACAGATAGATAAAAGGTCCCGGTCTCTGTCTTAATAGTCTGTTCTATTATATGTATTAACTTAAATACATACTATAGAACAAAAGTCTTTAGAACTTTGTCTTCTGAATAATTATAAACTTACGATCGTCGTCATCATCAAGGAACTCGGGGGCATCACCATAATCATCATCATCATAGCTGTTCTCCTTCTCCTGTTTAACTTTCTCCACTTTGACTGGTTCTTTATCCGTTATATCCATTGGAACTGTAATCACAAAGTAAGTATGAATAGATGAATAGTAAGCATCAACTAGATATTATGGAAAATTTATTGCATGGAGTTTTCGTTTGCCTTCAAAATTTTTAGAAACTAGTATTTGTACTAGAAAGTCAATAAAATCTTTTTTTTTTATTGCAAACGCTCGAGAGCAAATTTAATAGACTTTTCTTCAATTTCGTTAAGTTTTATTTATAACTCCATACTCACTCTCTATATCCACAGAGCTGATAGGATTGAAACATTGCAGGAACGTCTGTTCACACTCTTTGACCTGACGTTTGAAATCGGCCGCATCCCGCAAACGAGATATGCACGGCTCGCATATGAGACGACTGTGACTGTTTGGCGTGCCGGATTGCGCGTAGGAAATCTGATAAGGGATATTACATATACATATTGGTCGAGCTAAGAATATCTGCTGAGATAACTATTCACATAGTAAAACATTAAATAGCAATAATATGGATGTTTTATGGACCCCAAAATAACAATGGTTAGATATTATTTCTATTTCTTTGTTTGTACATATAACTGTTAGCTTTCAAATTGCAATATGGTTGTTTCATAGACCCCAAAACAATGGTTAGATAATTTTTTTGTATTTCTTTGTTTGTATATCTGTTAATCACACAAAAGTCACGAAATAGATTTTGACATAATTTTTTATGGTGATGGACCAATTTTATGTTCAACTTAATTTATAATTGAACGAAAAAATTATTAACTGTGGCTACACCAACAACATATAAGAAGATAGATTCAGATTCAGAAATTTAAAAATTACATAGATCACTCAAAAATGCTGTTCTAGTAATTTTTAACGTTCCAAAATTTTGTATTTTAATTGCTTAAATAGTATAGTGAGAGTATTGTATTTTAAATTGTAGGTACAATTTAAATAGGGCTTGCCTGCTCTTTTGCATAAAAAAAAAAAAAAATAGGGAAAAGGAAGTATTAAAAGTAAAATGTGCATTGCATATGTGAGAATTATTCAAACAGGGGATGAAAAATCCTAAGTTTATTATTAAACTATCATCTTCTACATACTATAATATATATTGATACAAAAAACATCTAAGGAAGCAAGAGATCTTTATTGATTTTATTATCCAACCAAAGAGAGTGCACCTAATGCTCTTTCATCTTACTTAACCAACAATACACCTTTCGTTTGGTCGGATTATCCCATTCTTTAGAAAATGGACGCCTCGAAGACGCTCTGTTTAAATCGATAATAGAACACTTACGGTTAAATCAAATGTTTCTAAAAGCATTTCGGCATAAACTTCTCTCTTTCCCATCCAAAAATATTCAGTTGAAATGTCCTTATAACAACCCTCAGAGAGACAACATCGGCACACAGTAGGCCCCGGTCGCCACTCTGTAGTTTTTCCATCCATTTTTGTTTTTATAAATTTACTACAGTTAACACTATTCACATACTCTTTAAACAGCTAACTAAGCATTTTGCAACCACTTTTAACTTATGCTTATCCTATTTTCTGTATATCTTGATTTTTTCATTTGTCTACAATAACTAGACGCCATTGATACAATCGTTGACGCCAAACGATTCAGTTTTCAGATATTAGTGTTGCCAAATGTTAGATAATCCGATAGATGCTAACAATTTATAAATCGACAAATTGTATTGTTGATTTTCATTACATCGAAGGAATTTATGCAATATGCCGTTTTCATAAAAAAATCGTTTTAAGAACATTAACAATGAAATTACGAATATTTTATAATTTTGTAACCAAAAGAATCGAACAACATTGTTAAACTTAAAATAATAAAAAATTCAATGTGAAGATAGGAAACAGGCTTATATGGAAATTGTAAGTAGGTACCTAGTATCTAGTATGATTGACCGGTAAAAATTAAATTAGACCATTTTTCTTATAGAAAGTAAGTTGAGTGTGCAAATAAAGCACTAAAAACTTCATGAGGTTGCCAGAACTCTGAAGTAATAGGTACCTGTACTGATTTAACATTTTCCTATTTGCTGATTTTTGGTGCGTAAGGCAAAAATTTCGTTTTAACTTACAAGTAGCACAAACTGCACGCCCACACGTTGCTGTTTGAGCACATGTTTGTGTGAACTAAGCGCGTATGGTGTGGAGCCGCTTTTATATTTTAAAAATTACTATCTGTCGTCTGTCACCTGCATAGATTATACACACTACATATATGTCACCTTGTTTTAAAAGTGATTGGATTGGTGTATTGAAATCGCAGCTGTTATTTTTGTTTATTTATTATTTGAATTAATATCTTGCTTTGTATCTAAATGTTTTAAATAATTGTAACTATGGCTGCTAAAGTATCCACAAACAAAGGGCCTATAATAGATCCCGCGTTTTGCCGCTGTTGTCGTTCTATAAAAAAATGTCGACTTCTTTCTGCCGAATATGATTGGAAAGGCACCAAGGAAGTGTATTCAGATATGTTTATGGACGTATTTGGGCTACTCGTAAGTTACATTTCTATAAAATAATTACTGCTCATTCTATATAAAAATGTCTTTTCATATAAGACAAAAAATATGAAGTTCCTATTGCAGACGAAAGTGATGGAAAATCTCCTTCTTTCTCTAGGAGAAATGGTCTATGAAATTTAATGTCTACTAATTCGTCTGTTTGTGTGAGTATCACACAGAACCTACTGATCGGATTTTCATGTGGTTTTAATTAACAGTGTAGTGTTATACAGAGAAAACATGTTCGTACGGATTAAGTTGTATTAGTAATTACGACTACTCAGTCGTAACTAAATATAAGTGTTTGTAACACACACAAAAACTGCTGGACCAATTTCAAAAATTCTTCCGCCATTGAAAAGCTGGATCGTAATGAGTGACATAGTAATAAGATATGTACCACGGGCGAAGCTGGGTCAAACAGCTAGTCGAAAATAAAAATTATCAACTAAGATTCCGCAACAGCTAAACTGGATCTAGATAGCCATAAATACCAAACAATCGCAAGTTGATTCTGTTTTCATCACCTTCACAATCATCATCATCATCAGCCCATATATGATTCCACTGCTGGGACACAGGCCTCCTATGGGGTTAGGTACCATCACCTTCATGGTATGCCAAAATTAAATAAGAAAATATATTCAATACTATATACCAGGTCACCTAGAAGCTAATAATACCACTGTATAACTGTAGATTCTGTTAGATTGTAGTTTTGAAATATATTAATTTATTTGTATAAAATCTTAAAACTGCTGTTACTACTATTATTTAAGATTCTGCATGAACATATAATAATCACACTATCAAACTTCACACTAATATTATAAATGTGAAAGTATGTTTGTTTGAAAGAAAGAAAGAAACATATATTTGACTCCACAAAATTACAATTAAATAAAAACAATAAACTTAAGACAAAACAATACAATAATGAAAACAAAACAGTTTGGATGTCTGTCCATCAATCACGCTGAAACTACTGAACGGATTTTTATGAAATTTTGTATATAGACAGGGTATGAGCTGACTTTATAGAAAACTTAAAATTCCGATTTAATACTCCCTTGGTATAAAACATGAATCTTGATATCCAGGTGGAGCTGGGACAAGCATCTATTTTTAAATAACACACATTGTTTCATAGAATCAAATGTCATGCAAAGAATTTTTTTCTTATTATTATAGTATAGGAGACTAGCTTTGCGCCCGCGGCTTCGCGCGCTTGGAATTAAGTTATATCGCTTTCATCTCCCTATTCCAACTCCTTCTACCATTTTTTTCGCGATAAAAATTATCCTATGTCCTTTCCCAAGTTCAGTTCAACCTTCATACCAAATTACAAAAAAACTGCTTCAGTGGTTTAGGCGTAACAGACAGACAGACAGACATACAGAGTTACTTTCGCATTTATAATATTAGTAGCGATAGGAAATTTTATTGCTAAACATAACACATTTTAGCTATCACACCTCGACGGCGAGTCGAAGGACACGTGCATATGCGCCACGTGCGTCGGGAGACTGCGCGAAGCCAGCGCGTTCAGACAGCAAGTGCTGACGTGCGAAGATATGTTCCTGAGCGCACGCTTGCAGAGCAAAGAAGGTAGCTGTTATAGACATAGAGAATGGGCGGTGAAATAATCGTAAACATTCGCCGCTGTTTAGAAAGAGACGGCAGATGTCTAGCCTTTACCTGTCTCTTTTTATCAGTCTATGGTTTATGATCTGTGGCTTACAGAAAAATATCAATGCTCTATCCTCTATGTCTATAGTCATACTTTATTCCAAAGCTATTTATATATAGATCTAAAATATCTTGATTTGTTATTAGAAAACAAAATTTCAAAATTTTGCTTCAGATTTTATTTAAGAAAAGTTTTTTTTCAGGGATTGATTAAGATATAGATAAGGGGAAATTGATATGCTATTTAAAAAAGACAATACCCGGTTATTTTAATTTTAAAGATAGACTTTTTATATTAGAAATAAAATCAGACTAATATTATAAATGTGAAAGTTTGTTTGGTTTGGATATTTGTCCGTCAATCACGCTGAAAGTACTGAACAGATTTTGATGAAATTTGGTATACAGACAAGGTATGTGCTGACTTAGGTGATAGGATACTTTATATCCCGACTAAATGCTCCCTTGGGATATAACAGACATCTTGATATCCAGGCGGAGCCGAGACGAGCGTCCAGTAAAAATTAAAGTCCTCAAATACATATACACCTAAATATACTAACAGCTGCTTCAGACAATTGAATAAATACCATTTATCAAATCAAATGTTACAGATGCAGACGGATCAGTGAAAGTGGAAGTGAAAATCGAGATGCCCAGTAGCGATAATGAATCTAATGATGACCTGCCACTTGTCCAGCATGGTGAGAGATTAATTAATTACATTATACCTGTGTTTCATAAAAAACTTTGATCTTTTTAGCTATCTGTTTTCCTCATCCTTCCCGTCCCACTCCTTCTTTCCAATCACCAATGCTTTCCCTATATCTAAAACTAGCTGCGCTCCGCGGTTTCACCCGCGTAAGTCCATATCCCGTAGGAATATCGGCATAAAGAGTTGCCTATGTGTTATTCCAGTTGTCCAGCTGTCTATGTACCAAATTTCATTGCAATCGGTTCAATAGTTTTTGCGTAAAAGGGCATCAAACACACACACATTCTAACAAACTTTCGCATTAATTATATTAGTAGGACTGTAGCAAGTAGGATTAGTAGGATAGGATAGGATAATCAAATCTCCCTTTCTCCTTAAAAGCGGGCACCACATTCGCAGAGGCATGTGCGTGGGCGGCGGTGATCGCTTACCATCAGGCGAACCACCAGCTCAGTTGCCCGCTATGACAAAGAGGCTACAGAGTGTCTTGCTGGATCTTCTATGTACTAACTGCTTTCCGAAATGGTAGTAAATATCATAATGTAAAATTGAAATATGCTTCTCAAGAAGCCCAGTTGAATGAATAATTATATTTTTAACAGAAATCTAAGCTAGACCAGATTTAAAAGAGCCCACAGGGCAGCCACCAGATTTCAAATAAATAAAGAATCATAAAAATCGCTTCACCTAGAAAAAAGTAATGTGGTTACAAATTTACAATCACAAAAAATCAAATGAATTCATAACTTCATACTTTTTTTTTTGAAATAGGTGGAAACAAGGATACCCTGAAACCAGTCATATGTTATTATATACCTATTTTTACATTTTTTTTTAATGCCATTTTAAAATTCCAGACGAAAACAGCATAGCAGTTGATAAGCAAGAGAAATTAAAGACGGAGGAAGTCAATTCGAGTCCGAAAGTAGTTGTTGAAAAACAAATTAAAGCGAAGAAATTATTGCCGAAGGGGAATAAATCGCAGAGGCTGGTTAAATTGGATAGAATGTTCTCGAAGAAGGGTACGTGATTAAATTATAAACGCAATAATAAGTATTTTTGAGACTATGGACCTAATTTTTTTTTGTCACAAGTCGTCATATTCTAGGAACCCCGTCCTCCATTATGTGACGTGACAATTTACGAAATTTTATAACCATAAAATAATAATAATCCAAAAAAGTGAATTTATATCAATTTTTCATATTAATACATGTTTTAAATCTTAACATGTGACGTCACAAAGGTTTAGACCCCCCCCCCCCCTGTCACTTGTCACAGAATTTCATATTTTGGTGACTGTCCCCTCTTTATGTGTGGCGTATTAATGAATGACCCTTAAGCCATTTTATATTTTCAAAATAAACTATTACGACTTATAATGTCGGCTCTTTTGAAAGTTCGTCAAAATTTTAGCAATTTTTATTCTGATCCCATTGGTTACACGATACGCATCAGCTTTCAAATTAAAAAATAGAATCATGGCAAACCGGTACAGAAAAAAACCTAATCTAATTGAGAATACTCTCCTTTAAAGTAATACTACGCATATAAATTTATTTAAACCACCTTCGTTACAGCACCGCAAAAAAAGTCGAAAGACGCCAATCAGGACACGCAGTACATGGCCTATAAGAACACAATCACCATAGTCAACAATTCGTACGTCTGCCCGTTCCACAACAGGATCAGCATATACTACTGCTACTATTGCAAGGACCAATTCACTAACCCCAACGAGCTGAGGGAGCACACCCTCGCGCACAACCCTCGGGAGCTGTTCAAGATGTCGATAGAGAATAAGAAAATACCGAAAATCGACATCACCCGAATCGATTGCCGCCTCTGCGATGAGAAGATCGACGACCTCGACACATTCAAGCAGCACATCACCACCGCCCACCAGCTCCCCTTGTACCCGATGAAGAACGAGTTCCTCAAATTCCGCTTGACCCAAAACAACCTGTCGTGCACGGAGTGCAACAGCGTATTCCCCTACTTCGACTCCCTGAAGAAGCACATGATAGACCACTTCGGCACCTACACCTGCGACATGTGCGGCGCATGTTTCTTAGAAGACGCGTCGCTGCGCACGCATATAAAGTCGCACTACAAGGTCGAGATGAATTTCCCCTGCGAGGTGTGCGGGAAGAACCTGAAGTCCAAGTACAGTAGGCGGCTGCACGTGGCCACCGTGCACGAGAAGAAGGCGACCGTGAACTGTTACAAGTGCGACGCGTGTTTCCTATCGTACGCGTTGCGGAACCGCCACCTGATCGAGGTGCACGGCGACAGCCGGACGTTCCCGTGCAAGCTGTGCGACAAGGTCTACAACAGGCGGAAGACCCTGATGGAGCACCACCGCAGGAACCACCTGAAGGTGTTCCGGCACCAGTGCGACCTGTGCGACCAGAGGTTCTACTTACCCTCGCGGCTCAAAGAGCACATGGCGACGCACACGGGCGAGAAAAATTTCCGCTGCGAGTTTTGCGATAAATGCTACCCCA
>NW_024045137.1:621878-626300 GCF_012273895.1 Zerene cesonia | reverse complement strand
TGCAGTCGCTGCAGGAGCATATGAGATCGCATAGCGCGGAGCGAAGGTTCAAATGCCACGTGTGCAACGCGACGTTCTCACAGAACGCCAGTCTGAAGAGTCACGTGAAAGCGCATCATCAGGGCTTCGAGGTTGAGGGGGGGTTCAGCTGAGGGGATCGGGTCGTTCAGGGTTGAGAAATGCCTGAATATAGATGGTTTTAGTGAGGAATTTGGGTAAATGGCTGTTGAATTACCGCTAAATTGGATTTTTTTGTGATTTTCAATTGGTAGGAGTACCCTCAATTTGAGAAAATATTGACATACCCGCAATTTGAGTAGTTTCTTCATTCTGTCTGTCTCACGCTCAAGCAAAATGTATATAAGCGGATATACGCCTTTCAATAATTCTGAATTCTGAGATTTTATGTCAAAATCGATCTAGATGTGAATATTAAGTAAGTAAGCAGCTACATAGTATAAAGCAAAATCGCTTCCCGCGTCCCTATTTATTTATGTAGGCCTAGATCTTTAAAACTTCACAGCGGATTTTGATGGGATTTTCTTAAAACAGGTAGAGTGACACAAGAGGAACGTTTATATGAATGATAACATCTATTAAACTACTTCGAATACAACGCGTGCGAAGCCGCGGGCAAAAACTAGTAAAGAGTAAGTAAGCAATATTTTTTCTAATTACTCGGTCATTGACAATAATTAATCAAGCATGTCTCCCAATTCCGCACGTGTTACGAAAAATGTACGCAATAATTATGTTTATACTAGCGGTCCGCCCCGGCTTCGCCCGTGGTACGTATATAGTCTATAGCCTTCCTCAACAAATGGGCCATCTAACATGGAAAGAATTTTTCCAATCGGACCAGTAGTTCCTGAGATTAGGGCGTTCAAACAAACAAACTTTGCTTTATAATATTAGTATAGATTTTTTATTTCTACAAACATGTTGGTAATCAAATACTTTTTAATATTCTGTTGGACGAATAATTATCAGTTGAGATACAGATGTCGCTTTTCATAACTTGTCAAAACTTGAGAAATTTAGAAAGAACTAGCTGCGCCCCGCGGTTTCACCCGCGTAAGTCCGTATCCCGTAGGAATATCGGGATAAAAAATAGATGTTGGCCGATTCTCAGACCTACCCAATATGCTTACCAAATTTCAGAGGAATCGGTCAAGCCGTTTCGGAGGAGTATGGCAACGAAAACTGTGACACGAGAATTTTATATATTAAAGAAGATAGAAAAAATTTGATCACAAGGCGGGATTCGAACCCGCGTTTTTTGTCAAGCCGTAGCAACGCCTAGCCTCTCGGCCACCCGTGATCCCGCCACAGTAATAGAATTTCTTCTACTCTTTCGGTTTCATGTGCCTAAGGGGCACCTATTCTCTCGAAATTTCTCATTTATAAAACATTTCAATGCTATAAAATTAAAAATTAAATTTGTCAAAACTTGTTAAGCTATCGAATCCTATAAAATGATGAATCACTTAGAAACGTGGCGCATCCATACGGATTGTGCCTTGATGTTCAAACGTTTATTAAATTTTCGACCCAACTACCCTCACTTTGTTAATGGTCCTTGTGACTGGCTGCGATTTGTTATCAACTGTCAACATCTATTGGGCAGTTGTGTAAAATCGCAGTATATTCTTATTACGATCAAACATTGCAATTCATATACAATGCTCATCATCATCATCATCATCATTAGCCCATACGTTCCCACTGCTGGGACATAGGCCTCCTATGAGGGTTCAGGCCATAATCCACCACGCTGGCCAAGTGCGGATTGGCAGATGTCACATGTCGTCGAACTTTTTGATTCTTGGACATGCCGGTTTCCTCACGATGTTTTCCTTCACCGTTTTAAGCAATGGTAATATGACTTACTTATTGCAGAATATGAATTTTGTTCCAATGATAATTGCATTGTAATAGACAATAGGCTAAGTATTCTCTTCTTCTTGTTGTCTCACTCGCACGCACGGGCCTCGCGTATATTGTCTCTCTCTTTCCACTCGCAAGGACGTGCGTACAAATTTCAACTCTATAACGTGTACGATAAGGAACACTGTACAGTAATTATAGATATATGAGTTTTATTTATTTTTAACTGCCTTTTGACCGGTTTTGTGTTAGAATTTATGTGAAATCTCATTAAGTATTAATCTATTTGTATGTTATTTATTTCTATAATAAAATGATAAATTAATATTACTATTGTTTTATTTTCTACTATAACGTTGGAGATTATGAAGACTTTCCTATTGTTTACGACCTACCGTTTTATTTAATATTTTTGTTCACGCGAATTGTGATATGCTTTGTCATTGTGTCGTCTTAGCGTTTGAATATAGCACACATCTAATACGATCTAAAATTTAAGTTGAAAATTAATATAAACCTGTGTTATTGAAATAAATGTGTATATTGCTCATTGTTAACATTCAAGTTTAAGGAAATAAAACAGAAACTTCATATGTATGCAGTTTTATCATTTGAATGGGTTAACAAAGAAAACGTAGATGAAAGCCATCAGCGATATATAAGAAGAGAGTTGTGTTCACTTAACTTAATCTGAATATATATAACTCAAAGGTGACTGACTGATATCTATCAACGCACAGCTCAAACCACTGGACGGATCGGGCTGAAATTTGGCATGCAGATAGATATTATGACGTAGGCGTCCGCCATGAATAAATTCTGATAAATTCCAAATAGGGGATTTTTTAAGACCGCGCGGGCGAACTTGCGGGCAACAGCTATTAATATTATAAATGCGAATGTGTGTTTGTATATATCTCTTTCACTTCAGATCGGAATGACGTTAGGTATGATTGTTGTGAGAGATACTATGGATGGATGCATGATTTTGTGAATAAAACAAAAACCTTCAATTTATAATCAATTTATTTTTATTCACACACGTGTTCCTATAACTCGT
The DNA here is from genome assembly GCF_012273895.1 of Zerene cesonia. NCBI lineage: Eukaryota > Metazoa > Arthropoda > Insecta > Lepidoptera > Pieridae > Zerene > Zerene cesonia. Next base: position 623,353 of record NW_024045137.1, on the reverse strand, counting down.
GCCAATAATCAATCGAATGTAAAATTTCAATTATATACATCTCTTTCGCACTTTAGTGAGCCGTAGCTTGCCATCTCCCTCACACATATAGCACGATTAACTTCTATATTTATTGGTACATATTTATAACTTGAGTATTACTGTACATTGAACTTAAAAAGTAGGTACAAAAACTAGAGTAAGATTAAATAAATATATAATACTATAAGTATAAAATCGGTTAAGTGCGAGTCGGACTAGCGACATTAAGGGTTCCGTACAAATAACTTAAAGCGTTTTATTTTTCCAGTTGTTAATGGAAAGAAAATCGTCGCCGATCCGATATATGTCCGTGCCAATCGTCGCTTAACCTTTATTTTTTATTATTTGTTGTTATAAAGGCTACAGAAATGCATTTCTTCTGAATATTTCAGCGGTTTAACTATCACGGTTCATGAGACAGACCGACAGAGAAACAGCGAAGTCTTATAAATAAGGTCCCGGTGACAAGAAATGACTGGTGTTTCATACAATCGTTATAAACTAGATGATTCATAGGTTGTCCGATAGAGATCGTTAAAAAGCGCAAAAGGCGTCCCGCCTCAACAAATTGGTGTTTTATTTCATTCTATAAATTCAAGAACCACTTTCACGATTCGCTTATGGTCACTGATAAGCTATTTAACACTTTTATCCATACACTTTCATACATTTATTGTAATTGTAACTGATAGATAAGCTATCTAGAACTTGGGAAACTGACCGTAGTTTTGAACATGCTTTTATTAGCTTCATCCGTATGTTTATTTTCATTTTTACTCACGCTAAGCAGATAGATTTAATTCACAATTTATATGCACTTACTAGCTTTTTCCCGCGGCTTTGCACGCGTTAAATTCGGAGTAGTTTAATAGATGTCATCGTACACATAAACCATCCTCTTGAATCACTCTATCTTTTAAAGGCACCGCATCAAAATCCATTGCGTAGTTTTAAAGATTTAAGCACACATAGCGACATAGGGACAGAGACAGCGACTTTGTTTTATACTATGCAGTGATCAAGCATCCCATACCCCATTAAGGGACACGAGATTTCACGTTCATTAGTTATATTTATATACTCCAATATTAAACAGAGGAAACTATTGTATTTTTGAAGTGATACTTCTTTAGAATCGTTGTGATTTCAAAGCTGATGTAACGGAAAAAACGACAGGTGAGAGACGCAAATACAAAAGTTTGTAGAATGAAGCCGGCAAAGAATGAGACGGAAATATACATACTGTTTTATATATATTCATCTCATTCTTTTGTCGATTTACTGCAGTTTCACTTCTATCGTGTGTGAATCGCACACACACCTTTTTTGTTATTTCTATGTTTACAACTTTTTAGATTAAATTTTTCATATACAAAAAAAACCATATTAGGATATTTTTCCCACTACCCCATTTCACAATTGGCCATATAGACCATATCACTCAGTGGAGATGC
>NW_024045137.1:621134-621868 GCF_012273895.1 Zerene cesonia | reverse complement strand
TCGTTAAAAAGCGCAAAAGGCGTCCCGCCTCAACAGATTGGTGTTTTATTTCATTCTATAAATTCAAGAACCACTTTCACGATCCCCCCCCCCATCTCTAGCTGTACTCCGGGTGCTGGCTCTTCATGTGGCCCTTCAGGCTGCAGTTCTGTATGAAGGCCTGGCCGCACACGTGGCACCTGTAGCGGCGGTCGTTGGTGTGGATCCGCAGGTGGTCCTTCAGCGTCTTGAGGCGCGGGTACGACTTCTCGCACACCTTGCACTTGAAGTTCCGCTCGCCGGTGTGCGTCGGCATGTGGTTGTTCAGGGCGAAACGCGTGAAGAACTTCTGCCCGCAGCATTGGCATTCGTATCTGCGAAGGCGAGAAAAAACTCACATAATTTTCTATTATCGATTATTGTATGAAACAAACGAAGTGGAATAGATAGAATAAGCAAAAATTAACATTATAAATAAGACTAAACTGCCTTCAAATTATTAGAACTAGATCAAATTTAAATAGGGCCAAACGGCTGTTTTCATAAAAATGAACCCAGTAGAAGTTCTGTGGTTACACACAAAAAAAACCAGTCAAATTGACAATCTCCCCCTTTGTCGACCGCCTCCTTTGGGACAGTGGTTAACGTGTGAGCGTATAACCACACAACCGAGGGGTAAAGGGTTCAATTCCCGGTGAGAACACAAAATGAAAAATGTCTCGGTTGGCAGGACACAGGAGGCTGATCAGCTGCCC
>NW_024045137.1:616762-621124 GCF_012273895.1 Zerene cesonia | reverse complement strand
AGAACACAAAATGAAATGTCTCGGTTGGCAGGACACAGGAGGCTGATCACCTACATGTCCATCATGACAATCCATCAGTGAAACAGATACCAGCTGCCCCATTACCCGCTAGCGAACACCTATTTATTGTGTTTTTTGAAGTCGGTTAACACAGCGCAGTGCAGGCGGATACCTGTAGTCCTTCAGATGGTCCTTCCGCCTGTGTATGGTCAGCATGCGCCTGGTCTCGAACACTTTATCGCACACGCTGCACGGGAACGACAGCGGCTGCTCCCCGTGCACCTCCACCAGGTGCTTCAGCTTCTGGGGGTACGTCATCAGTCTCACGTCGCACTTGGGGCAGTACACCCTGCCGCGTTTGTTGTGCACCCGGTCCACGTGCAGGTCCTTGTTGTACGCCGCGCGGAACACCTTGCCGCATATCTCGCACGGGTGCTCCCTGCCCTCGTCGTGCCGCTGCTGGTGCATGATGAACCGCCCGCGGTCCACGAAGCCCAGCCCGCACGTCTCGCACACGTAGTTGCTGAAGTGCACGTTCATGTGCTTGTTCAGCGCGTGGAAGTACGGGAACGGCTGATCGCACAGCGCGCACTTCACCTCGTCCTTCAGCAGCCGGAACGGCAGCACCCACTGCCTGACGCCGGTGTAGTAGCGCTTCCGGTGCACGCCGGTGATGTGGCGCACGAACTCGTCGAGGCTGGTGATGCGCGCGGCGCAGAGCCGGCAGTCGATGCGCGTCAGGTCCACCTTGATCATGCTCTTGTTCTCGACCACGCGGAACTTGCGCGGGCTGTGCCGGCCGTGGGTGTGGTCGCGCATCAGCTGCGGGTCCGCGAAGCACTCGCCGCAGTAGTAGCAGAGCAGGTTGTTGTGCCGACACTTGAACGGGCACACGTACGAGAACTCGACGAGCGTCGATATGTTCGTGTCCTTCATGTAGCTCGGGTCGCGCTCGCGCATCCGCTGCTGGAGCGTCGACATTGATATGTCTGGAAACGTTACGTAAGGATACGTTGTGAATGGGAAAGTTTGCGTGTTTGGATGTTTGTCACTCAATCACGCTGAAACCACTGAACAGATTTTGATGACATTCGGTATACAGACAGGGTATGAGCTGACTTGGGTGATATGATACTTTTTATCCCGGTAAATGCTCCCTTAAAACTGACCGCCTCCTTGGCACAGTAGTTAAGGCGTGAGCGTAGATCCAAGAGGTCCTGGGTTCGATTCCTGGTGGGGACGCACAATAAAAACAAAACGACTCGGTCTGGCAGGACACAGAAGGCTAATCACCTACTTGTCCATAAAAAAAAAGGATCAGTGAAACAGTTGTATATAATCTGCCCCATACCCCAGTAGGGGACACGGGACTTCACTTTTTAAATAACAGGAATCTCGATACCCGGGCGGAGCGGGGACTAGTGTCTATGATATGATTTACACATTATTTTCTAGACAAAATCAACATTACCCCACAGTACACTACCCAGATGAAGACTGTTTCCTTTAATATTCAGCCTATTCACTTTTCAATCCTTTCCTTACCCCTTTTCCCCTTAAATAAAGACAGTAGGATGTTCCACCTTTAGGATCGCTTCAGGCGAACTACCAGCTTGCCTGCAGTTGCCTGCTTATGACAAATTAAATCTAGCATCCACTACAACACTAACTAGGTTTCTGCACCGGTGTCGCCGCTTTCCACCTCACAAACTCATCGCAGCCCTTCGCGGGCACTCGAGCGAGTGGCTTCTCCGCTGGAACATCATTTGTCACTTTGTCTCGCTCTTGCGGTTTCTCACTGAGTGGGTTTTCGGTTTTTATGTCGCCTGGAAATATAATATTAGCGTTAATTGGTACAAATAAACAATATTTAATTAAATTCTTAATGGTATATGTTTTTCGAAGATATTTTAAAAATAAAATCTAAGAAAATATAGCAAAACTAGCTTATCGCCCGCGGTTAATGGTACCATGGTTAGGAGTATTTTCTTCTCATTAAAATGTATGGTTTGTTCTTTCGCACGTTTAGCTCCATCATCATACCTAGTTTCATCAAAATCAGTTTGACAATAACAAACTTTCATCCCCTCTGTCAACCCTTTCTTCGGGATTCGAACCCGCGTTTCTTGCCAAACCATAGCAATTATAAAGCATTTCAATGCTATAAAACTAAAAATAAAATAAAAAATACAGTTATACATAATTCTTCTTTGTTTCAAGTCGGTGAATATATTGAACTACATTCGCTCTGAAATGTCGTTAGAGTTTATCAGAAGTCATTTAAAATAAACAAGAGAACATAGAACTATCTCCTTTTTTCAAGTCGGTCAAAATCTTTAACTACATTCGTTCTGAAATGTCTTCAGAGCATTATTTATTATCTATTCAGCATTATCGAAACGCCATTTAAATAAAGAACGGGACATCCCCTCCCCTTTTTTCAAGATGGTTACAATTTAAATTAATCATCATCATTCATAGCAGCATACAGATCTAGAACCATACAAGGCGGATCATCAAGGGCATCCACCAGCGGCGTGGCCGGTCGCGACTCGTCTTCCGCCATCGGTTCCAGTTTAATTTCCAATTTCTCTGGTGGCTTCAGCGGTTGGTCTGTAAGTAGATAATATTATCATCATTATATCTTATACCTTTAAACGAGCAATTCTTGTATATATATATGTATATATATAGAAATATGAAAATGTCATGTTCGTGTTTAATTCGTGTTTTTTTTTTCCTGACATCTATTGGTGAATAATAATACTATTTTGCTTCGTAGATAGCTGGACAACTGAAATAACACATAGGCACTTTTTATACCGATATTCCTACGGGATACGGACTTACGCGGTTTCAACCGCGGGTCACAGCTAGTATAGATAATATTAGCATAGTATCACTCTAATCATACAAATAATCATATAAATTTGTATATGGACAGGGTATGAGCTGACTTGGGTGATAGGTTACTTTTATCCCAATTAAATGCTCCCTTGGGATGTAACAGGAACCTTGATATCCATGCGGAGCCGGAACGAGCGTCTAGTATACTATAAAACAAACTCACTTCCTGCATCTGTCCCTTTGTATGTTTGCTTAGATTAAAACTACACAACGGATTTAGATGGGCTTTATTTCTGATAGATAGAGAGATGCAAGAGGGAGGTTTATATGTATAATAACATCTATTAAACTACTGCAAATTTAATGTGTGCGAAGCTACGGACAAAAGCTAGTTAATTATAAAAGCGGTGAAGCGCAGCTAGTACAAATATAAACCATTGTATCTTTTAAGTTAGTTCAAACTACATAATGTGCAAATCTGATTAAAATTGGTTGAGTAGTGTAGGAGTCCATCGCGGACAACAATGTGACACGCAATTTCAATATTAAGATTACTCTTAATAACCAGTGTGTTACAGTTTATTGTTTTTACTAGTAAGTGCTGGTGTAATGGGTGAGTGAATAAAGAAACAAAATTCTTTCAATATCCACTACCATACCATCTTCATCATAAATCTTCGCTTGTAGGAACGCCTCTTCGCAGCGTAGGATTTGCTGTCGAAATGCGTATGCATCGCGTATCCTGTGCACGCAGGCGGCGCACACCAGCCGGTCCGAGGGTACATCGTCTAAGTGCGATAGCTGAAATTGCATTTTAAATTTACATATCACCTCTTTGGTACAGTTGGTATAGCCAAAAATACGATAAACTAAACACTCATAAGTTTTGAATATATATATATAAGAAAAAACGTCAGTTTCCAATAAATATTAGTGGAATTTTATTTATAATCTTGTAAATTGACGAATTTAGCTATTGTGTTATAAACAAATGTGTACTTTGATTTGGAGCAATACATCCCAATGATAAAAGAATGGCGCTTCAAAAAATTACTCAAAGAATAAAACCTCCTTTCTATATTCTATCTAGAATAAAAATTTTCTTCATCTAATTCCTTAAAGCATAATAAGAATTCAAACAGATACACGTTTTCACTGACGTGTTCGAGACATTCTCTTATTTACTTCGATTCGATAGAACTATTATTAAAAATACTTACCAATAAACCGAAACAATCCATTATCATATCCGAATATACTTCCTTTTTGCCCAAACTTTCGTATTCAACGTTAAGAACCCTACATTTCTTCAACGTACCACAACACCGACACATTCCAGGATCAAACACAGGACCTTTGCCCTTTTTCACACTCATATTATAGATATTATTTTAATAATTCTATGTGGATTATTATTTATAATTGATTAAAATACTCATTTACTGAAAAATCAATATATTATTTACATGATAAAACTCAAAATATGCCAATATTGGACAATGACACTTGACACAA
>NW_024045137.1:604074-615762 GCF_012273895.1 Zerene cesonia | reverse complement strand
GTTATGTTGTGCCCATCACTAGTCGTGACTAACTGACAGGTGTCAGGAACGCATTCTCTGAACGGCCGAAGTATAATAGGATAAATTAATTATTTGTTTAATGTATAATTCAGCATTAAAAATAATTTTAATGCTAAACGAAAGTGCACCGACACAATTTGATTTCTTTTAAAATAATAATAATACAACTAGCTGATATCCAGTAACTCTGCAAACATTCGTGTAATATACAAAGGTTTACGCTCATGAAACATTTGCTACACTTAAGTTTGTGTATTCGTGCGTATGTGAATAACTAGCAAAAATTATTTAGCACTGGCCGATCCTAGCGAGGCCGCGCAAGTCTGAAATCTAATAATAATTAATCTGTGTACAGTACCCATACGCATATACTGTACTCGTTTCAAGTAGAAACTATATAGTCTATATTATTTATTTATTTTACTGTTGCTGTTTTTTCATCTATGCAAGAATAATATCAACTGTCACTTTGACGAAATATTGGTAGTAAAAAAAACCTTCCACATTACATTACATTACGCTTAATATATTTACAATTTACAAACATCACAACAACTATTTGTACAATATAAGATATCTTACAATAACTTAGGATTTATTATCTATGCTTATTACAATTACTTATAATTTAGTTGAACCGTAATACATGTGCGTGACGTGACACATTTTAAGTTGAACAAAATATTATAAAAATGCCATAATTATGTATTCATCATCATCATCATCATCATCAGCCCATATATGTTCCCACTGCTGGGACACAGGCCTCCTATGAGGGTTCAGGCCATAATCCACCACGCTAGCCAAGCGCGGGTTGGCCGATGTCACATGTCGTCGAACTTTTAATTCTTGGACATGCCGGTTTCCTCACGATGTTTTCCTTCACCGTTTAAGCAGTGGTGATGTTATCTACATGCGCAGATAAATTGAAAAATCAATTAATTTTCCTGCACGCTCACCCGATCTCGAACCCCGACTTATCGATTTTGAAGTCCGAGGTTCTCACCACTGAGCTATCGTATTACGTTCAAATAAAATTAATTGGCTTCCATTTTCTTAATCTGGTATGTCTTAAAATAGCAACGTTATGTATGTTACATGTAGTGAAATGATGTAAAATTAATTAATAAGTTAAGATTTTATCACTCAACAAAGGACTTTAAAAAATGTATATGTAATGTACACAATATACATGTGACACTAACAAATAAAAATCAGAAATCATTTCCATCCATCAAGCCGCTTAGAAAAATTCGAAATACCTATTACTTATTCTTTCGCAGTCAGTTAAAATAATAGCATACGTCATCCATAGCAAAAGGCGGAATATTGTTGACGGGGTTAGTACCAAAAAATCTTCATAAAAAATATTTTTCCTGCTATCTCCCATGAAAACTTAAAATATTATTTATTTTTTACATACTACATCCTATAATTACGCACAATCTTGGTAACCCTCACTGACATCTAAACCTTGGTGTTGCCGCTTAACATGATTTTTCAAATTGACATTTTGCGTGAACGAAGCGTTGCACATCGCACATTTGAACTTCTTTTCACTATTATGCGACTGCATATGCACTTTCAGGCCGCGCAACCGCGGATAACTCTTCCCGCAGAACTCGCAACGGAAATTCCGCTCGCCCGTGTGGCTGGCCAGATGCTCTTTCAACCTCGACGGCAAATAGAAGCGTTTGTCGCACAAGTGACACTCGTGTTTGAGGATCTTCAAGTGGAACCGTCTGTTATGCTCTCTGAGCGACTTGCGACTGTCATACGTTCTGTCGCACTGGTCGCATTTGAACAGCCTCTCTTCCCCGTGGTATTCGATCATGTGCCGATACCGGAGGGTGTATGAGAAAAACACCTCGTCGCACTTGCTACACTGATACGCTGCCTCCTTTTTGTGATTGCGCGCGATATGTATGTACCTAGTGTACTTCGATTTGAAATTCTTCCCGCACTCCTTGCAGTTGAACACTTCGTCTATCGGCTTGTGGGTTTTCTGATGCAGTACCAGCATCCGCTCCTCGAAATAGTGCGCGCCGCAAACGTCGCAAATGCACGTGCCGAAATGCTCCGCCATGTGCTTTTTCAGCGCGTGAAAGAAGCTGAACGCGTTGCCGCACTCGAGGCAGTGCAGCGTGCCGGAAGTGAGTTTGAATTTTAGAAACTCGTTCGGCGCCTCGTGCACCTCCTTCCCGTGTGACGTCACGTGACGTTTGAAAACGTCAATGTCAGTTATCACTTCCGGGCATAGACGGCAGTCTATCCTGTCAATGTCAATTTGAATCTTTTTATTGTTCGTATAGTTTGACAGCACGTCTTTGAACGTGTTCGGGTCGTGTGTAAGCGTGTGTTCCCTCAATTTCTTAGGGTCCGTGAACACACGCCTACAGTATATACAGAAGTAGTCGCTGAACGACGTGTCGAAGGGGCAGACATATGAATTTTCGACGATTGTTATAACGTTCGCGAATGCCTTTATGTCTTCACTGGATTTTTTCTCCGGTTTCTGTGGAGGCGGTTCTGTAATCAATTGCACACATAGTTTAGTTATATGTCAAACTGAAAAGTAGTCTCATGTCCTCTTTGTGGGGTGTGGGACAGATGCAAAATACATCTGTTTCACTCATCGATTTCCTATACGTTCAAGGAGGTGATCAGCCTTGTGTCCTGCAAGACCAAGACTTTTTTTGTTGGTCCCGACTGGGGATCCAACCCAAGACTCCGAGGTTCTACGCTCACGCGTAAACCACTATCTTGAAGAGGGGGTCTATACGTCAAATAATAAATTCTAAATAATATTAATTATTCGCACTAAACTAAAAAATTAGTGAAGTAACTACCTTAGAAGCCACTTTCGAAATATTTCTTCTTTTTGTGTTATTTGTATTGTAGTGTTAGATTTGACAACAAAATTTAAATTTACTCTGACCTGCAACTGACAGACGTTTGGGAAGAGTAAATTCCTAGCACATATACATAACATACTTCGTATATATTCGTGTCATAGTGAAACGAAAAATAATTTATTTAATTGCAAGCAAATATAACGTTGTTTTTCATTTCTATAAAAGGCAACTATCTTTGCGGGAGTTTTTTCCTGTGTTATAAACGTTATGTCATACCAACTTGTACATAACTACTGAACCGATTGCAATCAACTTTGGTACGAAGACAGCTGGACAACTGGAATAACATATAGGCAACTTTTTATCCCGATATTCCTACGGGATACAGACTTATGCGGGTGAAACCGCGGGGCGCAGCTAGTAGCCAGTACTTTCCGAAACTCACCAACGTACTGCATCTCTTCTAGCTTCTCGCTCATGCGCTGCATCTCGGCGAGCATCTCCTCCGTCACATCTGCCGGCTCTCTCTTGCGCTTGCGTAGTTTCTTTAGTTTTCTCTTCTTTCTCGTTATTAATGGTTTCTCTTCTGTCCAATCCAATCATGTATGAACAAAGAAAAATTACTATTTATATAAAAACCTAGATCAAAATTAAATAAACATATGGCACCAGTGTTCATTTAAAAATCATAAAAATCGAATCACTCAGTTGAGTCATCTGCGGTAAGAAAGCCAACAAAAATATACATTCAAATATATAAACTCCTTTATTGGAGTCGGTTGATAGAAAGAATCATCTTACCATCCGTATGGTGATCGTCCATCGGCTCCGCGTCATATTCGGGCTCAATCAATATATTCACTTCTTCCTTGATAACCGTGTCGCATTTTATATCTTTTTCTTGATCATCTGTAATGCAAATTTTAGTTCACATTATGGCGTGTAGATGTCAGTGAAATATATTAATCTCTTTAGTCTATGGTTGTGCTATGATTAACAAACAAATAGTTTGATTTGATCTGGTGGCTAATTATTAATTTATATAATTATGATTAAAAAACGTTACATACACCATTATGGAACAGAAGGGAACCGTACCTTGTATACAGTTCTCATCAGTTACGATTTTATTTAGTAAATTAAGTGCTTAATGAGCATATCACCTGTTTATTACTTCATAGTATAAAATAAAGTTGCTTTCTCTGTCCCTATATCCATATGTACACTTAAATCTTTAAAACTATGCAATGGATTTTGATGGGTTTTTTTTAATAGATAGAGTGAATCAAGAGGAAGTTTTATATATATAACATCTATTTAACTACTCCAAATTATAGCATGTGAAGCCACGGGCAAATGCTAGTAAATTATAAATTGTATGTGGATAAATGAAACTAAAAAAAATTTCAGTGGCCTCCTTGGTGCAGTGGTTAATGTGTGAGCGTAAAACCGAGGGGCCCTAGCTTCAAATCTCAGTGAAGATGAAAAAAAATGTTGCTGTCTGGCAGGCCATAAGGCTGATCACCTACTTGTCCATAAAGAAAATCATTTAATGAAAGAGATGTACCATCTGGCCCATACCCCACTAAGGGACATAGGATTTCACTTAAAACATCATCATCATCATCATCATCGACCTTTGTATGTTCCCACTGCTGGGACACAGGCCTCCTATGAGGGTTCAGGCCATAATCCACCATGCTGGCCAAGTGCCGGTTGGCAGATGTCACATATCGTCGAACTTTTTGATTCTCAGACATGCCAGTTTCCTCACTGGATGTTTTCCTTCACTGTTTTAAGCAGTGGTAATGTTATCTACATGCAAAGATAAATTGAAAAATCAATTTACTCACGCTGCCTGGTCTTGAACCACGACTTATCGATTTTGAAGTCTGAGGTTCTCACCGCTGAGCCACCACTGCTTTCACACAATTTTATAAGAAACCACAGAGGCCTTACCATTATCAAACCCATTGATTTTCGTTGTCAGCAGTCTCTCCTCACACTGCAGCACTTGCAGTCTAAAACAGTTGGCCTCTCGCAATCTTGTGACACAAGTAGCACATATCAGCCTTTCTGTTGGCTCCCCGTCCAGTTGGGACAGCTGGAAAGCATGGAGACATGAGTTTACACATTGTTACTGCAGCTTTCTCATATCTTTAAATCCTTATAGCTTTCGAACTCTCTCATTGCCGCTTCACCCGCATAATCAATGGAAGAAATACAAGGATTACGTTTTCCACAAATAATTCCTTTTCTTGTGTAATTTTTTATATAGAAACTATACTATGTCCTTTTTAGGGTCTCAAAATATATTTGTACCATATTTCATCCAAATGCTTCTGTGGTTTAGGCATTAAGAAGACAGACAGACTGGGGTACTTTCATATTTATCATATTATTAGGGATTTGTCAGTTTTTAACATGTATTTGTATACATAAAGAAAGATAAGCTTAACAGAAAATCTGGCAGCTGTGTAACTAAACCATTCTAAATTTGAGGAGTTATTTTAGGGACTATATACTGTAAATAATTCATCTTCTTTATTTTATACCACTTTCTTAATTTTATAAGTTTTTACGTTGAGATATAGTTTTTACGTTTAAATACCCCTAGTATTTAGCATTTTTAATATTAATTAAACTTCAGTTTTCGCTATTATCGATAAAGTGTTCAACTATCAAGATAATCAAATGTTAAATTTATTATAGCAATGACGATTCTATTTAAATTTTTCAGTATTTACTTACCAATAAACCAAAACAATCAACAAACAAATCTGAATATGTCTCCTTTTGACCCTGATGAGTATATTCGACGTTTAAAATACGACATTTTTTTATATTTCCACAACATCTGCACAGGCCAGGGTCGTACAACGGCCCCTGGGTTTTATTAACACTCATATTTACTTTTATTCGACGATATTTAATTCATAATTATCATTAAACAAATAATAATTATTTCGAGTTGATTTTGATATCAGTATTGTCAAAACATTGAAATGACATACGTCAGGGTGTACTGTGTTTTGTCATACGAAATCCCAATAGACGCGTATCTATTTATTTAAAAAAACAACTTTATGAACTAAAGATTTTCGAAACGAAAGTGTTGATAGTAATTAGTACTTACATATATTAAATTAACTGAAAATGCTGAGATGTTTAAAAAAAAATCATCTAGAGGTAGATAGATCGAATCCGCATTTTTCGTCTTTCATTTAAACTTATATTGTTCGCCTATATTATCGCATTTGTTTCAATATTTAGGGTTTGTATTTTTCGTTCAATAACGGAAGTGTGATATATCTACTAAAATAATGTTCCATGTAACTGAGATATGATGACTACAACTAATTTCAGAAATTTAAACATCTGAATTTTTTATTCTCTGTGACCAAAGTAGAATATCAATAATTATTTCAAATTATCCAAACTAGACCAAAATTTTAAACTGAACCATACGGCATAAGCTATTAAATAAATAAAGATTCATCACAATCTGTTCACCGCGAAAATTCTGGAATAATAACCCAAATAAATTGAAGTTTTTTTTACGTCTTAAAAACAAAAAGGGAACTATTCATAGAAAGAACTTTATCAGGGTCTATTATAAATAAAACACTACTATAAGTATATAAGATATATTTTATACCTCCACATGCGGGTGTTTCGTCGCTATATGATTCCTCAAACTACTTTTCTGTATAAAGGCGCTTCCACACAACTCGCACTTATGACGCCTATCGTTCATATGTATCCGCATATGCTCCACCAACGTGTACCGCCTACTAAATCCTTTATTACACACTTTACATATAAAATCCCTTGCCCTCGTATGCTTAACCATGTGCTCCCTTAAAGCAAGCGGGGTCACGAAAGTCTGCTCACATACGGTACACTTATGGTTCCTTATCATCAAATGATACTCTTTTATATGGCAGGCGAGCGATTTCTGACTTTGAAACTGCCGCTCACACGCTTGGCATACAAACGTCTGCTTCTTCGCGCCGTGCACGTCACACTCGTGCTTTTTCTTCTTCATCAGGTCGTTGAATTTCTCATCGCAGTACGAACACTTGTTCCGTTTCACTTTAAAATGCACTTGCTTCTGGTGATTCCGGACCCTCGCCTTCGTGAAGAATACCTTCGAGCAGTGGTTACACTTGTACTCCCCGTTGTCATGGCGACGGATGTGCGCGCGTAGCGTCCGGCGCGTGATGAACCCGCAGCCGCACGATTCGCACTCGAAATTCCTTATATGCTTTTTCATGTGCTCATACAAAAGCTTAAAGTACAGGAACGTCTCCGCACAAATGGCGCACTGTAACTTGTCCCCGCTGAATTTTAACGGCACTAGATAATCCACTGTCGCCTCGTCGAATGTCTTCGAATGTTCCTTTTTCAAATGTTCACTGAAGTCTGTGATCAGGTTGAGTTCCGTGTGACAGATGAGACACGTCAAGTCGGTGACGTCGATTTTGGCGCCAGCTGTCAGAACCTCGAGCGACAGCAGTTTGGACTTCCTGTGCGCTTTTCTCGTGTGCGCCTTCAATTCTGCAGGTTCCTCGTATTGGTTATCGCAGAAATAGCACTCGTACGCTCTGCCGTTGTAGCCTTTCAGCGGCGTCGCGTTCGAATAGGTGTTCAAGTGGTTTAGGAATATTTGCTCGTTTGCAAAATCCCCGATCGGATCGGTGAGGATGCGGTTCGTCAATTTTCTTCTCGCTCTTTTCTGGTCTTGGCCAGGTTCACTTTTGATTGACTTTTGCATATCTGAAAACAAAAAAAAAAAAATTCATTAGTTGAAGTTTGAAGCAGAAAAAAAAAATGGCCCGGAATATCAAATCGATGGAGTGCTATATGTTTGACGTGTGTGCCTTGTGTCATCGTAGCTGCCGAACGGATGAACCGATTCTGATTTACTTTTCAGGTTTATTTTTTTTATATCTTAAATTGAATTAAATTTCAAATGTTAATCAGTCAAGAGCGGTCTGCGAGAACGCTGAGTTGGATAAAAAAATTTGTGACTTTAGATTTAGGTACCCGCGCCACAAAGTGGCCGCCACAATTTTTTTTACAATTTCACAATAGGTGTATCAAATAAAATAATAGAACACCATACACTATGACAAATTTCAAATACAAGATGGTCGCTAAAACGAAATAGCTAGTTAATTTTTTTTTTACTTTTATACATTCAAACTACAAAAAAAAATCAAATCAAACTATATAGATATCATAAAGTGAAAACTTTATAATATCACTTTAAATAAAACTTACCATTTATATATACACTTGAAAATATACGCCTAGATTTCTTTGTGCCGGACTCGACATTGAAATTTTCTAAAAAAAAATGAATCAATTTAATTACATTTTTCTCTGTGTTATGTGCATTTGTCATAATGTATGATAATTTTAAAATCTAAAAAATTTACTTAAAAGTGAGGCAGGGAGGAGGGGGAAATTGCGTGTTATTTTGGGAGATGGTGTGATGTGATACAAACATCCATCTGACAGAAATTTTAAAGACTTTTAATAGATGTTATTATACATATAAACCTTCCTCTTGAATCACTCTATCTATTAAAAAAAAAACCATCAAAACCCATTGCGTAGTTTTAAAGATAAAAGCATACATAGGGACATGGGGACAGAGAAAGCGACTTTGTTTTATACTAAGTAGTGATTAACTATACCTGGTTTTAACTAAATATAACTAAAAACTACATACTCCTCAAATCATTCTCCACCATATGTATTTATATATTATACAAAGATACACTATCCTTCCATGTTACCTGCACTGTCCTGTATCCCTTTTGTACAACTATCCAAGTCTTTTTGTGTGTATGTACATCGCTTTTTTGATGAGTCCTTCATCGTTTCCATTTCGACTGAAATTTAGAAGTTATTGATTGATATGAAAAAAAAAAAACTGCATATAATTTTTTATCTCTGGTAATAAAAGTAAATGTTAAAAGTTTCCTAAGATTCTATAATCTATATACTAATATTATAAAGCTGAAGTTGTTTGTTTGTTTGAAGGTACTAATCTCAGGTACTACTGGTCCGATTTGAAAAATTCTGTCAGTGTTAAATGGCCCATTTATTGCAGAAGGCTATAAGCTATATACATATATATTTTTATGTACTACGGGCGAAGCCGGGGCGAATCGATTGAAAACGCACAGAGTAATCGAATACTAGCTACGCCCCGCGGTTTCACCCGCGTTAGTCCGTATCCCGTTGGAATATCGGGATAAAAGTTGCCTATATGTTATTCCAGTTGTCCAGCTGTCTACGTACCAAATTTCATTGCAATCGGTTCAGTCGTTTTTGCGTGAAAGAGCAACAAACACACACTCATCCTTACAATTTTTTTTTTAAATATTAGTAGGATATTAAAAAAAAAATCAAATTTATAACCTCCTTCATTTTCGAGTAATATTTAAAAATAGGAAATGCCCCAAAAAAAGAAGTCCCGGGCTGTCCAACTGAACAAAAACAAATCTCTCACCATTCTCTTCATCATCACTGAATACCGCATCGCACATATCCTTACAGTCATCATCTAGCAGATACTCGATGTCCAAATATTCAGTTTTTATCTCAACGTCCGATTCGGTTTCTTGTTTGAATTGCGACTCTGTAATTTCTGCAAATTAAAGGTTTACAGACCATTAGGTTAATTTATGCTTCCTCATGAGTTGTTATTCTATGTTTAGGAAATAAAGAAAATAAGAAATATTTTTTTTTTTATCGCCTAGCAGGCAAACGAGCAGACGGGTCACCTGATGGAAAGTGACGCCCGCCGCCCATAAGCACTTGCACATCGCGAGTGTGTTGCCGGCCTTTGAGACAATGATATGCCCTTTTCTTGAAGGTATCCCCATCGAATGTGTCTAGGAACACCGAAGATTTCATCAAATGTGAAAAAGTTATAGTAATAAAAGAAAAAAAAAGAATACTCTTCTTATATATAAAAATCAATTGCTGTTCGTTAGTCTCGCTAAAACTAGAGAATGGCTGAGGTCTGTTTTTTTTTAACCATGGTTTTAGTGCATTCTTATTAGTCCGGGGAAGGTGTAAAAGGTAAGAACATTATGGAGGCGGGCGAAGCCGCGGGCGGGACGCTAGTTATAAATATAAAGATCATTGGGAACAGGAAATATGCGGAAAAATGCTTGAACTATCCGTTTTTCCTTAGACCATGCAAGCGAAGCCGCTGGCGTAATGCTTGAGGTAAATGAAATGATGTGATACGACATTTTTAAAACGCACTGCTAAACGATGTCTACACGTGTAGCGACACGATCCTGAATCGCGCAAGCGAATTGTTTTAGCTACAGAGTATATCCTCCCTTTTTCGATGGATGAATTCCACCTTCCTTCCTCCACACTTGAGTGAATAAATATTAGAGCGCGGAATAAAAAGCAGAGAGGAGCAATGGTGGCTCAGTGGTGAGAACCTTGGACTTCAAAATCAAGTTAAAGTCAAATCAATCAATAAGTCAGGGTTTGATACCGGGCGAGCGTGCAGGAAATAAATTGTATTTTCAATTTATCTGCACATGTGGATAACATCACCACTACTGAAACCGGTGAAGGAAAACATAGTGAGGAAACTAGCATGTCTGAGAATCAAATAGTTCAACGACATGTGACATTATGCCAACCCGCACTTGGCCAGCGTGGTAGATTGTAGCCTGAACCCTCATAGGAGGGAGTGGGAACGTATTTGGGCCAATAATGATGATGATGATGATGATGAAATAAAAAGCGATTTAGAAAGGAAGAAATATTCAACTTCACTTACCCTTATTCAATGCCTTTAATAGCATGTCGGAAGATAGAATTTCCTTCTTGAAATTGATGGCGTCTGTCAGCCGACTGACGCAGGACTCGCAGATGTACTCTTGTCCATTTGTGATAGGTTTTTGCAACTAGAAATAATAATTTCGAAATATGAGGCAACACATCCTACTATCCTACCTCCTACTATCCTACTAATCTTACTAATATTATAAATGCGAGAGTTTGTAAGGATGTGTGTGTGTTTGTTACTCTTCCACGCTAAAACTACTTAACCGATTGCAATGAAATTTGATACGTAGACAGCTGGATAACTGGAATAACATATAGGCAACTTTTTATCCCGATAATCCTACGGGATACGGACTTATGCGGGTGAAACTACACACACATCCTTACAAACTTTCGCATTTACAATACTAGTAGTACTAGTAGTACTAGTAGTAAGCAGTATAGTATAAACCAACTAATGTGAGAAGAGTGTAGTTTTAAACTATTCCCTTCACTATAGATTATAAAGGATTCTCGAACTCCGTAATTTAATAATACTGGGAAATGTGAAATAATTACTATATTAAATAATATATATATGTAAGGTTTGTCTAATATTTTTAACATTATTGTTCTCGAAGTTATGGCTTTCCAGAGCAGATAAGGAACATAAATTTGATTTGAGAATAGACATAAATCTTCATTATTTCGTACTTACAGGTAAAGCGAAACATTCTTTTATCATATCACCATAAATAATACTCTCTCCGTAGCTTTTATATTCTTCCCATAAATTCAATAATCCATCTTCTTCTAAACAACATTTACACTTTTTCATTGAATCTTCATCCATTGCTTACATTAAACAATAATAAATAGATAGATAATAGATATGCAAAAAGTTTAAATAAATTGAAACATTTTCAATTCAATTCTATTTTATGAATGGCAGTGCTGTGTTGCCACAATTTTGCCAATGTCACGTTGTGGATAGTTTTAC
>NW_024045137.1:578058-603074 GCF_012273895.1 Zerene cesonia | reverse complement strand
TGAAACATTTTTAATAAATCATGTACATCATGTCAAACACAGACATTTATTACTATGTCAATGTGAAATGTCAGTAGATGTGTACCACAGATAAGTTCTAATTACTCTGTGTACAGCACATGTACTTAACGCCGCGAAAGAAGTCCACGCTGATCACACTGTTCTTAATTGAGGTCTGATTCACATAGTTGATATTATATGAGTGTTTTAGAACTAACGGATTAGATACTTGGGCCTCGAAGGCCATAGGATTTTTGACAACATAAACGTTTGTTTTTACTATATTATCTGTTGATTTAAGCCCTATTGATAAAATATTAGCTTATCTATGACCCATCCGTCAAGTGAAGCGAGCTTTGTTTATGGGAGTCGGAGAATCAGACGAAATATTTTTAAAAGCTTTTTTCGCGTAATACTATAAAAGCAATAATATTCATCTAAGAAATAATGTTCAGTTGAAGCTTGCACAGTTGTTTAGATAAGTAAGTGTGTTCATTATGGCGCTAATAAAAAGTAACGGCCCCTTAATTGACCCAGCGCTCTGTCGGTGTTGTAGGGCTATAAAAAAATGTAGAATTCTAACAGCTGAATATACTTGGATGGAAAAGAAAGAAGTTTACGCAGACATGGTAATGGATTGCTTCGGTATCTTAGTAAGTATCTAAAATAGAAGTTTATGTAGCTATTGTTATCACTTTCATTTAAAATCAATTTGTTTACGATTTTTATCTGTACTTTACGAAGTTTGTTATTATTTACTTTTTTTTATTTTTTAAGTTGTGTATAGAGTAATTAACGTTACTTACAATTAATAATATGCGTTATTAATACAGAAGTAACAAGATGGTTTTTTTATTTTTGAAAATATATTGAATGGAAATTTATTGAATGCAACTTATGTAGACATAACAATTCTAATGAAATAAAAATTGTTTTAAGTAAAAATGTGCTGCCTAGAACTACACTGAACTTCACCAATAGTATGTAAAATAGTATAAAAATGTTGTGTTGTAAAAATTGTGGTTTTAATGAAATCTCAACTCTTTTTTTAAATCAATAATGGAAGTTGCTGGCTGTTAATTATAAGACCCATTACTTTTTAATTTAGCTTCAAAATTAAAAAAGATCACATTAGAAAAGATCCAAATTTAAATTATAAAAGCACATCTGTATGTATTCCAATCAAATATATGGAATTTATATTGAAACTCTTGGGTTTTATCATGAGTGTGATTTTGAGTTTTTATAAGAATTGAGAAAGTATTCATTTCTGTTTTGATGCAACCTGGGAAGATGCAACGAAAATTTCTGTAGGGTTTCTAATCATCACAGGGAAGTGTGTGTCCCTGTAGCGAGAATAAATGTTAGAATAGTGTTTGTTTGTATGTAGAATAATAACAGAAAGATTTTTTTACACAAAATAGATAGTCAGCATCATCAGCATCAGACCACATCCTGTGCTCACGTATGTCTCCAATAGACGTCCAATTTTTATTACATCTTGCTACAAAGTAATAGATTCAATTAGTATGAAAAAAAAAACACTTTGTTGTGGATGTAAGAAATGCACCAAGCTTTTTTCTTATGAATGCGGACTGTAAATTATTACATTATATGATACTTTAGGCTTGCTTTCCGAATCGAAATCATTTGTTTGTCTTTCTCCCTGTTACAACAGAACAGCTATCCTACAATCCTACTTCCTACTAATATTATAAATGCGAAAATTTGTAAGGATGTGTGTGAGTTTGTTGCTCTTTCATGCAGAAACTTCTGAACCAAAACTGTAAATAATCGGATAGGATATATGGTGAAGAGTAACACTTCCACTTGCAGCTGTCCCACGTGGACGGTGATGAGAAAGACTCCGGCGTGTGCGCGACGTGCGTGGTGCGGTTGCGCGACGCGTGCGCGTTCCGACAGCAGGTGCTGCAGTGCGAGGAGCTGTTCCTTAGCGCGAAACTCGAGGACAAGGAAGGTATAAATTTCTTTAGGACTGGTCGATCCTGCGCAGAAGTTAAATCCAACATCCTATCCAAGTAATGTTATAAATGCGAAAATTTTGTAAACCGATTGCGATTAAATTTGCTACATAGATAGCTGCACAACTGGAATAACATATAGGCAACTTTTTATCCCGATATTCCTACGGGATACGGACTTATGCGGGTGAAATCGCGGGGCGCAGCTAGTATAAGATATTTAAGCGTAATATCCATGCGCACGTATCCCCGCCACGCTTTACACAGCGCTACAGTTTCGTGAATTCTCGTGCTAGTGGGTTATGGGACAGATGATATACATCTGTTTCGCTGATCGATTTTCTTTATGGACAAGTGGGTGATCAACCTTGTGTGTCCTGCCAGACATAGACACTTTTTTTTGAGCTTCTCCACCTGTCGATGGATCCACCCAGGATCCCTCGGTTCTACGCTCACGCGTTAACCACTGTGTCAAGGAGGGGTCTTTCTATACTAATGTTCTAATGTTTGTCTGGTTGAGCGCCACAATCTCAAGAATCATCGTTTCGAATTGAAAAAATATCGCACTCATAATTGTTAGTTAAAGTACGCCCATGTTCCTGCATTTGGAACAGATATGGTCCGATTGACTAAACTCCCATTATGACAATTTCCTTCTTAGAATTGAAGAAGACAGATGATGCTGTCGAGTTTGAACTAAAAACGGAACCAAAGGATGACTGCAGCGAGCACAACTCCGACGCTGGACAGGACTTAATGCAGTTACCGCAGTTGCCAACGGATTTACCAGATGGTGAGTGGGGGAAGTTTATGGGACATAGTAGTTTAATTGGTTATACAGGGTGTTCGAAACTTTGAAGGTTATTCCATCATTTCAATATGTTCCGATATTCTTGGTTAGATTAGTTTTAGAGCAAATAAATGACTTATCAGTCTGAATACTTCTGATAATTCCCGATTAAATGCTCCGGGATTCTTCCCAAGGGAGCATTTAGCAGGAGGGGTATAAAAAGTATCCTATCACCCAAGTAGCTCATGCTCTGTCTGTATACCAAATTTCATTAAAATCCATTGCGCAGTTTCAACGTTATTGACGGACAAACATTCAAACGATCATACTTTCACATTTATAATAGTAGTGATTTTTTTTCTTAATCTTCTTGCTTCTAGTGAGATAAGGTCCCCCATAGTGAGTACAATAAAATTTTTACACACCCCCCTCCCCCCCTCTAATACTTCACCAAATTAATGGATACCCGGTGGTGTTATAAATAAAAAGTTTTCAAAATTAACATCCACATTGCAGAAGTGAAACCGCCAAAGAAAGAGGACGACGATAAAACTAAATCGGACACTATCAACGATGCAGCGAAGGTTAACGATTCGCTAGACGACGACTATAACGACGCTGATTACAAGGATGACGCGCATTTCACCGATTCGTCGTCGAATTCCGACAAGCCCATCAAGCGGCCGAAGAAGTTGGGACGGAAGGCGAAGACCAGTAAGAGCGGGGCGAAGAAGAAAGTGCAGAAGAAAATGAAAGTTAAGAAGAAAGGTGGGTAGGAAGTTGTAGGAAGTTGTAGATTCTAAAAAATATTACTAGACAATAGAGATAGAATATAATTAAAATTTATACATTAACTAACTGTTGCCCGCAGCTTCGCCCGCGTGGCGTAAATAAATTTACATGGTACATACTTTTATCCCCTATTTTATCCCCTTGGGGGTAGAATTTATCAAAAGCCTTTAGCGGATGACTACGTCATAACATCTATCTGTATGCCAAATTTCAGCCCGATCCGTCCTGTGGTTTGGGCTGTGCGTTGATAGATCATTATGTCAGTCATCAGTCACTTTTGAGTTATACATATTTAGATTTATAAAAAATTTACTGATCGCCCCGGCTTCGCTCGTGGTACATATATAGCCGATGTCACTCTGTGAATTTGCAGCATTCTATGAATGATGGAAGAACTTTAAAATTGACCCCATGCTTTTTGCATGAGAACGTTACAAACTTACAAAAATTCAGAAATTTCTGTTTTTTGAAATGAGTATAGATAAAGAAAAATAAAAAAAGTTGATGAAATTTATAAGAATTTAGCGTTCAAAAAATGATCCCATATAAATAAGATGTTTCACCGTGGTAAAATGGTGCCTATGTCACTTTAGTCTTCCTAACTATATCCATATACAAAAATGATACCATAATTTTTTTTCGTTGTGACATAAAAGAGAGACAAACATACACACTTGGGCATTTACAATATTACTAAGAATCAGAAATGTTTTTAGGAAAATTAGTTTGCTTGTTTGGGATTTTGCTTGTTACCCACAAAATAGCAGGCCGATTTAAATGAAATTTTATCAATACATACAGTGCTTCTTTGAGCCCGTGAAAGAAAATATTTTATAGACAAAGACTTCAGAGATAATTCCAACTTTATATAAATTCTATCCGCAGAATCAAAGAAGATGGAACTGAAGAAACCGCCAGTAGAGAAGAAGAACACACACGACAGAGATCTTGACTGCATGTCCGAGGAGAATCTGCTGACAATCATACAGTATTCCTACGTCTGCCCCTTCAAGAACAGACGGAACAACTACTATTGCTTCTACTGCAAGGACTACTACCCGAAACCAGAAGATCTGAGGGACCACACGGTGTCCCACGACACGAAACCCTTCCAACTGTTAATGGGCTACAAGAAAATGCCGAAAATTGACATCACAAGGATCGACTGCCGGCTCTGTACCGCAAAAATCAACGATCTGGAGACGTTCAAGCGCCACATCGACCAGGACCACGGGAAGAAGATCTACTTCGAGGCGCCGGACAAAATGCTACTGTACAGGCTGACCTGGAACGACCTGGTGTGCGTTATGTGCAGCGACGTGTTCGAGGACTTCAACACCCTGAACACCCACATGGTGGAGCACTTCAGCAACTTTACGTGCGACATTTGCGGCATGTGCTTCCTGGAGAAGGCCCGGCTGGACGCCCACCTGAAGCGGCACAAGGACGACGAGCGGCACACGTGCGAGGTGTGCGGCAAAGTGTTCAAGTCCAACCACTACAAGGACATGCACGTGGACATAGTGCACAAGAAGATAGCGATTATACGCTGTCCGCGCTGCGACGAGTGCTTCATGTCGTACGCGCTGAAGAACAAGCACTTGACGGAGGCGCACGGCCAGAAGCGGACGTACCCGTGCAACCTGTGCGACAAAGTGTACAACAGGCAGAAGACGCTGACGGAGCACCAGAGGCGGAACCACCAGAAGGTGCTGAAGCACCAGTGCGAGTACTGCGACCAGCGGTTCTACCTGCCGTCCAGGTTAAAGGAGCACATGGCGACGCACACCGGCGAAAGGAATTTCCGATGCGAATACTGCGATAAGAGCTACCCGAGGCTGAAGAGCTTACAGTACCACATAAGGACGCATACGAATGACAGGCGATACAGGTGCCACATATGCGGGCAGGCGTTCATACAGAATGCGAGTCTGAAGTCGCATATAAAGAGCCACCATCCGGAGTGTGATATAGAAGGTTGTTATTTTTGAGGGATAATTCAGTGGAGTGCTTCTTGAAGTTGGTGGAGCTGGGGTGTTGAGTGATTTGGGGAAATTTTGTCTAGGAATATATATAAGGCAAGTGAAGTGTTCAAGTTGGGTGCATTGAAATTATTACATTTATCAAAGTGCATACAGACCGGGATTTAATGTCTCATTTCGCATAATGAACGAACATATTTAAATTGTGTTACACAGTTTTACTAGGTATTATTACAAGAGGCTAAACTGCTATCCTTGTCAATATCCTAAATGTAAGCGTGCTTTAATTCATGATCAAATTAAGTGTAACATTTTATAAAACGGATGCAGAAACAAAAATCACTGGCCAGTTTAGTGGACAATGATTTTAAATCGATCATTCTGAAGATCCAGATGTGTCAATCAATTTAAATGCATATGTGGCAACCCTGTTGTGTTCCAATTAGGTGCATATCGCAAATCTCCTATATTTAGAAATTAAAGACATTTTAACGGATTTTAAACGCGATTTATTCATTGTATTATTAACCCGACGTTTCGTTTGTCTTCCCGTGACCACGATCGCTGTAAAGTGTTCGAAAAAGTCTTTAATTTCTAAATATATAATACTCGCGTAAAATCAAATACTAAATCTCCTATATTTTAAAATTAGGGTAATTTATAAACATAGGAGACATAGCGTTTTTTATTAATTACTTTCTCTTTAAGATTTGACTGGCTGAAAACAAAGCTACTGCTTTTTTCGAATTGGAAGTTTTTAAATAAATAGACAACAGAACTACCAAATTCAGCCGTATTATAAGGCATTAAAGTTAAAATTCCAAATAGATAAAACACTAAACGTTAGTGACTAAGGCAAAGGGTATTTTTGGTCAAGATTGTCCACTTCTTTACTGGACCACTTAAAGCTTACTGTTAGTTTAAATCTACATAATAATGAGACATCATGATACAACAGATAACATCTTATTTCTGCCTACTGCTGGCCTCCATTGAGGGTTCAGGACTTAGTCCACCACGCTGGCCAAGTGACACGAAGATTTCAGTACCATGGAACCGCCTGTTTTAATTATTTCAATTAGTATTGGCAACATTGCCGCAATGAAATTAATCACAATTATAGCATAATTTTATAGTTGTTATTTTTGCAAGTATTTTTTTATTTATTATTTTATACTGTTTAGTGCTATTTTTATACAACATACTAATATTTAATATTTAATTTACAATTGTATATTTTTATGATAATGATAAAATGTTCAATTTTTTTCATTTAAACATCATTTCGATAGAATTACAATTAATCATCTTATAGTTCGTTTTATAATTCGCAAAAAAAATCTGATTTTTTTCTTAAATAAATGTTTAATAACTAACCTGAAAAGAAGGATATTGATCAATAAACGAATACTTCTAGTCTATATGTTACATTTAAAACCTATTTTCCGTTACAAAGCGCATTCCCTTAAACGCGGTAAAAATAAAATTATTTGAGGTTTTATTTTAGTCCTAAAATGGCCTAAAAATGGTCTAAAGTCGATTTCCGCGATTCAGAAACAAACCAACACATTCGTCGCTTCGCTCCTAGATTATTATTTTATACTGAAGACCGTTTAAAAATATAATAAAAACTAAATAATAGTGAAAAATTTGTATTGTTCAGAAAATATAGACTATTCTAGTTATAAACGCGTTTTCCCTAGTTAAAACTAGTTGCAACAGGATTTTGTTTCAACTATTTCTAAACTGCGTTGTAATGAAAAAGGGTTTTAACGGTAACATACATACTATGTACTTTCGAAACAAAATATAAGCCAACTGCTTGCTAAAATATTTCAAAATAGAGTAAAAATAAACTTATATACACACCAACATACATATTGATTATATATTCAAAATGGGAAAACGAAATGGCATGTTCGAAAAGTATAGATTATCTGTGGAATGGATTTTTTATTTGAGTATGGAGCATCCGATCCGTCTATTATAATGGCTTCCACACTGCTATATATAAATTAATTTTGTACAATATAATTATAGTAATGTAGTACAATTTTAAGCAATATGTGTAGATAGTGCAAATGTTAAATTGACATCACATTGTAAAGTTCCCGCCAAAACTTATGTCATTTTATTTTTTTTTATTTTAAAGTTTGTACCTATGTTAAAGAATCTCAATATTGTATTCACTGTAAAAGCTAAGATATTTATTGTTTAGCTTATAAGCAGGAAACAATGCAAATATTAATAATCTGTATTTCACGTGCTGTATTTAAACGTGGAATTGTTTGCAAATCGTAAAATTCTATGAATTTGCTTTATTCTATATTGTAATAATAATTTAATTTAAATCTAGTTTTGTAATGCAGCTAGCTGTAAAATAAGCATTTAATTTATGAAAATCTAATATAAAATATTCTTAAAGTTACCTGGTTTTATTTTCGTTTTTAATTCATACGTTTGTTTGTAACAATATTACAATCTCATAAAAACCTATTTAGAAACCTCTATTTTTAAAGACCTATTCAATGACACCTACCTATTCAATATTATAATACCTATTCACGAGTTTTTATTTCTATCAGTGTTTGTATTTTCTTCAATTTAAAGTACCTAGCCTAAATTGAACCTTATGTATATATCCCCATATAAAATTTTGTTAAACAAACGAATATAAATAAATAAGTGACCCCTGCTTTGGGGTCTTTAACATATATTACACAGCACAATATTCTTTAAAAATAATGTACAAAAATGCATAAACAAATAAATGAAGGCCAGCATATAGGTATGATAGTTTTCACCTACGAAATAGCGCTCTGCGGTACTCGAATGGCATATTACATTCACAGTACAGGTATACCTTCTTATTCAATTTCTTCGCAATGCTGACATTAGCGCAAAGAATTAAGTCGTCCTCATATCGAGAGTGCAGAAATAGTGTACAGTAGACATACAGTGTCTTTTCAAACCCCATTGAGCAATTAAAGACTGAAGGATATATTTTATCGGATATTAAGCGCAATTATTTAATGATATTATTTAACTTACGTATTTTTAACTCCTAATTTATAATATTCGAGTAAAATCAAACAAAAAAATACTTCCCCCATTTAGTCAGCGTAATAGCATAATCTCAAACTAGCTGTGACCGCGGTTGAAACCGCGTAAGTCCGTATCCCGTAGGAATATCGGTATAAAAAGTGCCTATGTGTTATTTCACTTGTCCAGCTATCTACGAAGCAAATTTCATTGTAATCGGTTCAGTAGTTTTTGCGTGAAAGAGTAACAGACGCACACATACATACGCATCCAACTTTCACATTTATAGTATTATTATTCGCCAATAGATGTCAGGAAGAGTCATAATAAATTGTGACTACTTAAACGCCTCCTATTTCGAATCCCGAAACCCCCTATATACTAAATTTCATGAAAATCGTTGGAGCCGATTCCGAGATTCCAATTATATATATATACAAGAATTGCTCGTTTAAAGATATAAGATTAGAGACCTGTCCCTGCAGTGGGGCCAAATATAGCCTTATGTATAAACAATGAATTATACCAATGAAACACCAAATATTATAAGCAACAACTTACTTAAATGAATACGTTATTTACTTTCATATTAAAAACAATAAAATAAATATTTAAGAAACAATAACAAATCATTTATTATTCATCACGAATACTTTGCACGAATATATAGAATGAAATACTCCACTTTACGGGAATATACCCTTTATAATGTAGATAGAAATATCTACTCGAAGAAAACATTTCATTATTTTTCAGAAAAAAGAAGTCTACATTCATAGATTCCTATAGGTATTGCTGTTTACAATTGATTATCATTTTAAAAACATAATTTACATCCAGGTATTACATATAGTTTTTTCTTGTATCTCTTTATTAATGCAAACAACGCATAGATAACAAAACACTTAAAAATGATTATCCATTTTATCATCAAGAAGGCATTTGTCTATGGCACAATAGTTATAACAAGTGTTCTTATATCAATTGAATTCAATTTCCGAAGCAACACACATTCATAAAAGAATTATTGCCCATGAATTAAAAAAATTAAAAAAAATTAAAGAACATGGCAACACTTCATTGTATGAAATGACCATCTCACTAGCAACCCGTCTCCCATAATCATTGACTAAATCGGGTCTTGGCCTCCACAGGCTATCTCATTTACTTTGTCATATGTATAGTTTGAAAAAAACTTCAATAGCGCGATTCAGACTACACCTTGCCCACATCGGCCGCGTGGTGCGCCCGCATGTGCCCCTTCAAGCTACAGTTCTGCACGAACCCCTGCCCGCACAGCGCGCACACGTACCGCCTGTCGTTCGCGTGTATCCGCATATGCTCCTTCAGCGTTTTCTTCCGCGCGTACGACTTTTTACACACACTACACTGATACGTCCTCTCACCGACATGTTTTATCATGTGCACCTTCAGCTCCGTCCCCGTGTAGCACTTGTACGCACACAGCTCGCACTGGACGTCGCGCATCTCAAGATGGCGCCGTTTCACGTGACACGACAGCGCGTAACGCCGCCGGAACACCGCGTCGCACACGTTGCATTTATACTGCAATGGCGGTTCACCGTGCACCTCCACCATGTGTTTGTGCTTGTTGAAATAATCCGCGAAACGCAGCGGACACTTCGTGCACTTATTTTTCTTCACCGACCGGTGCACTATGTCGTAGTGGCAGTTGAACTTATGCTGGGAGGGGAACACTTTCTTGCACACTTCGCACGGGAACGTGCCGGTCTCGTGCGAGTACCGCCAGTGGACCTTCAGCCTGGACTTGGTCATGTAACCGGCGCCGCACTGGTCGCAGACGTAGTTCCGGTAATGCACGTTCATGTGCCGCTCTATGGAGCCGAACGTCTCGAAGCTGAAGCCGCAGATCTGGCACTGAAACTCGTTGCCCTTTATCAGCTTGAACGGGACAACTCTGTCGCTGTACTGCGTGAAGATCTGCTTCTTGTGAGCGCTGGCCAAGTGGGTTTTTAGGCCGTTCAAGTTCTCGACGCCGGCGTCGCATATGGTGCATTTCAGGTCAGACACGTGCGCGTAAATGACCAGGCTCTCGGCGCAGGATTTGGTCAGGATCTTCTTCATCAGCCTCTTGCAGTTTTCCACGTCTTGGTGGTTATGCAGTTTCTCGAAGCCGTCGAAAGTTTTCCTGCAGTAGTAGCAGAGCACGCCGGACCTCCGTTTCGGTTTGAAAGGCGCCATATTGGAGTGCTGTAGTAACATCGTTATGTTATTTATTAGCGCCATTTTCTCCGTCAAATACATGGATGAGGTCTTGCGCTGTCGCTCGAGCAGGTTCTTGATCGTGTTCGATGTTATTAGTTTTCCTGGAGAATGAATGATAACGATGTGAATTATTTTTTTTTATTGCATTTTGGAATCAGTTCTAATAGTTCATTTTGGAATTAGTTTTTTTATTGCATTTTGGAATTAGTTCTAATAGTTCATTTTGGAATTAGTTTTTTTATTGCATTTTGGAATCAGTCCATTTTGGAATTAGTAACGAATCGAATTATACAAAATGGTAAGCGAAACAACATATATTTTGTCCCTTTTACGACAGCTGATTTTGTTTTGTGCTGCAATAAAACGCAGAAGCTTTCAAATATAATGAAATGCAATTAAAGAGACAATAGAAACACACTGTGTAAAATAATTACAAAACAGTTAGAACGAATCGAGTATTAACCCAGTTAAAACTCCTAATTTTTTAATAGAAACCCAAACCTTAGGAGGTAGTTTTAAAAATTCAAAAGCATGCTTTGAAGCATAAGAAAAATGTTATAAGAAACTAGCTAGTTATGTTCTCATAACAGCTCCTCCTATGAATATATGTCTAACCCTAAAATCATGCCACCGTCCCAGACGCATCGTCAGCAATGCCTTATCGCGCCTGTCGCTGGAACGGTGGACAATGGAATTAGATTTAGTTAGTCTTAAGAGAACAGTGTATCAAAATCTACACTTGTAATAAATATTCGTAAAATCCGAATAAAGAGTTTTTCTTATATCAATCCGCAACCGCTCCCGAAAGTTATCTAGCTGCACTTTATTTATCGTTATTGAAATAATAAAAACTAAACAATCTTTTAAATTGGAACAAACTGCACACGGTGTGCATTTGATTAAAATCGGTCGAGTAGTGTAGGAGTCTATCACGGACAAACAACGTGACACGTAATTTATATTGGAGACTCGACGCTCGTCCCGGCTCCGCCCGGACATCAAGATTCCTGTTGTATCCAAAGGGATCATTTAATCGGGATAAAAAGTATCTCATCACCCAAGTCAGCTCATACTCTATCTACATACCAAATTTCATCAAAACCCGTTCAGTAGTTTCAGCGTGATTGACGGACAAACATCCAAACAAACAAACTTTCACATTTATAATATTAGTGTGTCGTGTGGTATACCTTTCAAAGAGTCCAAATGCTTGACATAATTCTCACAAGTATGGAAGAGGGTCGCCCGAGTCGGCAAAGGTTTTAGACTGCGCCTATCGAATCTAGAAATTAGTTCTAGCTCACCCAACACCATATCATCGCCACTATTTATTGAAACACCTGAAATATACACCTGCAATTTATTTTTAACCGTTACATGTGGTGGTCGAGCACGCTTCGGCACCGATTGGGCCAGCTCGCACCGGGGAAGTAACACACCCCCACAGAAGACCCCCCCCCCCACTGAAATAGCATTCTGCTGTGTTTCGTTCGGTGAGTGGGGGAGTCGAAGGCCCACATCCTTATCCTTACTCTTCCCAGTCCTTTCCTTTGTTCCTCTTTTCAGTCCTTTCTTAATCCCTTCCCAATTTGAAGTCGGCAATCCATTTGTAGGGGGCGTAAGGTGAATTGCAGACTTTACGCCTCTCCACATATGGATTGCGGACTTTAAATGGGAAGGGATACAGAAAGAATTGACGAGAGGAATAAAGGAAAGAAACGGGGAGGGTAAGCATAAGGATATGGGACTCTGGCCCTTCATTTTTTAAATTAAACTCTAGAGCTGCACATCCCGACTCCGCCCGGGTCGTCATTTATCATAATTGAAATAATATAAACTATCCTATCTTTTATTTATTACAATTTAACAAAAATTGTACAGGAAACTTAAAAAATATATATATTAATAACAAGATAAAAAAAAGAGAAAGAGTACAATTTGTTTATACTCTACTACTTTTTTTTACTTGTACTGAACTGCAAATTCGATTAAATTCGGTTTAGTAGTTTACGAGTCCATAGCGGACAAATAATGTTACATATATGGTGTATAAATTAAGACTAGCTGCGCCCCGCGGTTTCACCCACGTAAGTCGGTATCCCATAGGAATATCGGGATGAAAACTTGTCTATATGTTATTCCAGTTGTCTAGCTGTCTACGTACTAAATTTCATTGCAATCGGTTCAGTAGTTTTTGCGTGAAAGAGCAACAAACACACACACATCCTTACAAACTTTCGCATTTATAATATTAGTAGGATAGGATATAGTAGGATAATAAAGTATAAGAAACACTAAGATTTTCCTTAGGCTATACTCACTCATATCATCATCATCTTGAATATAATCATCACAGTCATCATCACCATCATCATCAGATAATCCATCTCCCTCCAATTTCACATTAACTTCAGGCTTCACATAACTCTCGTGGTTTTGTTTCGTCCAATCGCATTCATTATCGTTCACTGAAATTGAATAAAATTAATTTTCAGTTTCATATCTTTTACGTGATAAATGACAATATTTTTAAAGACAAGAAAAAATTTGATCAGGTTTGTGCAAAACGACGCGGGTTCGAATCCCGCCTCGTTTTGCCAAACCGTAGCAACGCCTAGCCTCTCGGCCACCCGTGATCCCGCCACAGTAATCGAATTTCTTCTACTCTTTCGGTTTTACGTGCGTATGTGTGTAAGGGACGACCCCACGCCATCTATTGAGATGATTAAGAACTAATATGAAAAATTATTAAAATGATTATAATATTGTCTCGATGATGCGTTGGCGCTGCTACGGTTTGGCCAAACAAACGCGGGTTCAGTTCCCGCCTCGTGATCAATTTTTTTCTAATCTTTAGAAATTGAAAAAAAATTAGTTACTATCGACAACATTTCACAACATTCTGAATTTATAAACTTACTAGCTCCGAACTGCGGTTTCACCCGCATCAGTCTATAGGAATATTGGGATAAAAAGTTGCTAATTGTTAATCCAGTTGTCCAGCTGTCTACGTACCGTACCGTAAATTTCATTGCAATCGGTTTAGTAGTCTTTACGTGAAAGAGTAACAAACACACACACACATCCTTACAAACTTTCGCATTTATAATATTAGTAGGATAGTAGGAAGAGCGATTCATCAGCATAATGGACCATCATATGTGAATGAGATGTAAAAACACCAGACACAAAAATCATATCACAAAATTACTCCATGCAATTTGAAAGGACAAACAAACAAACACACTTTTACTCACTCAAACTCAAATAAACATAACTAACTACTCACTGCTTATAAACACTGGCTCCTTGCTCATCGCTGCCACCAGGTCCTGCTCAGCTCGGATGACCATGGAGCGGAAACTGTTAGCTTCCTGCAGCTGTTTCACACATGTCGTACATATCAACCTACTCTGTTTAGACACTATGCACAGCTGAAACATTGATCGGTAACTATATCTATTACATATCACTTAGAGGTATTTAAAAAAGTTATGCCCTGTTCTCTGACCTATACTCAAAAGTCTCTGCAGCTTTATACTGAGAGGCCCCTTTTGATAACAGATGTGTTATTTTTTTTGGTTGTAAGTTTTAATGTGTAATATTTTGTTCCAGTTTTTAAATTGTTTACTATGTTTTTTTTTTACATTTTTCTATTTCTGTGTGGCTTTGTTATCAATAAATGTATTATTTATATATTTGTTTTATTTATTCTATAAAATTTCATAAAAATCGGTCTAGCTTTTTCTGAGTAGAACCTATTATTTATAAGAGAACTAATACTGTGATACTACAATTATATAAAGTTTTTAAAATTATATAATCTTATTTCAGTGAAATATTCATTCAGTGAAAGAAAGATATAAAACTATCTAGTGTCTGTATAAAACTACGTAGGATACTGGCAAATGGAACTCAGCCAGTATTATTCAAAATTTTAATTAATTATAACATATTAAATGATAATTACTTTACAATAAACAATAATTATATAAAATGAAGCAAATCATTCATATCTTAATTATATTAGGGATATAATATTATAAATGCGAAAGTAACTCTGTCTGTCTGTCTAACAGACACGCTTTCACGCCTAAACCACTGAACCAATTTTGACAAAATTTGGTATGAAGATAGAACTGAACTTGGGAAAGGACATAGGATACTTTTTATTGCGGTAGAAAGGGTTGAAAGAGGGGACGAAAGTTTGTTATTGTCAAACTGATTTTGATAAAACTTGATATGAAGATGGAGCTAAACGTGGGAAAGAACAAACCATACTTTTTAATGAGAAGAAATTACTCCTTACCATGTCGCGCGATATAAGCGAATTCTACGCGGGCGAAAAGTTAGTTTATGATATAGTAGAATTGACAAATTTACCGGCTATTAATTTGGGTTAATTTTTATCTAGAGAATACCTTTTTTCTGCCAAAATATATTCGACTTATAAAAGTAACAAAAAGATAATTGCCTAAAATAGGTACCTCGGGCATAAAAGACATCGGCAAGAGATAGCACAGAAGATTAAATATCATAAAATATTAATTACTCACGTATAAATTGAAACATTCTTGAAAAATATCGTAATAAACTTCCCGGTATCCATTCTGAGTGTATTCCTTCGTTAGGTCCCTGTGGCTGCCTTCAATGTGGCAAAATCTACATCTTCCGTAAAAATTAAATGCTTCTGTTTCCATTTTAATAGAAAAGTATCTATTTTTAATAACAAATTGGAATATGTATCAACAAAAACAATTCCCTATTTTCGACATTAACAGTCAATGTCAATGTCATAGTCATATTAGTTTTTTTTTAATGATTTAATGACTTGACTACAAGAGCCAAATCTCATATTTAAATGTTTTCGAATTTCTGAACGTACGTTGCGCTCGAGAATTTGAAATATAATGAAAATGATTTTTGTGAAGAACATTAAGGTTCTGCATCCATTGCGAGCGTACATATTAGCTATGAACTGTTTTTCGTGGGAAATCATCACCGAGTTTATACTCCACATCTTCAATAAGTAATTCGTAAATTAACTTTTAACTTTAAGAACCTTGGACACGTGCGTATTACTTGTGATTTTTATGTCTATCTTAAAGTAATAAAGAATTTTTACTTTTAATTTATTAAACATCTTCAATAAGCATTCTAGCGTGATTGTCTATTGAAAATGCAGTTACCAGTAGATTGTTTGCTTCTTTTGTTGCTATCAATGTCCGTCTGCCTCTTCTTGACGCCTAAATCACTAAACCTATTTCGATAAATGATGTAGTTTGTGACCCGATAAAGAATAGTATTTATCTTGACAAATCCTCGACAACGAGGATTATTTGGGAAAAGCCCCGGTACCAATCATTTTTTATGCTATCTATTACTGCTAAAAAGGTTGCCCGTTTTACGAAAAGGAAATAAAACATCAAATATAATAATATTATTTACTATAAATACAGGTGACAATATATTAAAAGTCCTAACATTATAAAAATAATTCTAAACGTCACTTTCACGGCTAACTGTTAGTGGTAGCATATTATAAATAACATGTATTTATACATTTGCAATTTAACTAAAGATATGATAAACCGGACTTAGTTTATAAATTATAATTAACTAGCTGCGCCCCGGACAACTGGAACAACCGGACAACTGGAATAACATATAGGCAATTTTTTATCCCGATATTCCTACGGGATACAGACTTAAGCTAGTGAAATTGCGGGGCGCAGCTAGTTATAAATATAATTTAATTTTTAGTTTTATAGCATTGAAATGCTTTATAAATGAGAAATTTTTCAAAGAATAGAAAAAATTTGATCACGAGGCAGGATTCGAACCTGCGTTTCTTGCCTAACCGTAGCAACGCCTAGCCTCTCGGCCACCCGTGATCCCGCCACAGCAATCGAATTTCTTCTACCCTTTCGGTTCCATGTGCCTAAGGGGCACCCCGCCCCATCTATTGAGATGATTAAGAACCATCACAACCAATACGAAACATTATTTCAATGATTACAATATTGTATCGATGGAACGCGGCCTTTTACATTTAATAATAAATAGTTAAGATTTTATTAGTGCTAAATTTAAAAACTATATTACAATGTGTTAGTTCGAAGAGCCTAGCATTAATGAATATATGGAAGATACAATCCATGGAATGTTGTCGCTTGAGAACCACAGGACAGTTCTTTGGCAGAATTATTATGAAATGTTATAATTAATTATAGTTTTTGCTGGTTCTATTGCGTAGAAACTGCTTTCCGAACCGGTGGTAAATTTTAAATTATGTACTTTGAAGATTCAAAAGTATGAATGAATATTTTAGTTTTTTTTTTATGTCACCATCGGCAATGAAGCTGGTGGGACGCCTGATTTTAAGCGCTACCACCGCCCATGAACATTTGGAGAGGCGTAAGTTCGATCTAGCCTCTACAAATGGATTGCCGACTTAGAATTGGAAAGGGATTAAGAAAGGATAGACGAGAGGATTAAGGAAAGGAATGGGAAGGGTAAGGATAAGGATATGGGCCTTGAGTTTGAAATATTGAGTCAGCCTGTATAAAGAAGTGGATAAAATTTAATGCTACTTGAATAAACATAAAAAACCTGAAAATGAAGTAGTGACAAGTTTGAACATTTGTTTTTGATGTAAAGAAAAGATAAAAGTCAGACAATAAGGAATTTTAACACAATAAAATCGTGACTAAATAATTATTTTATTTTTTTATTTCCCTTATAATAGGTAGTTTACTTTAAACTCTCCCAAATGTATTTCGAAAGATAAGTCATCTCATATTATCATTAATTTTGTAATAATCAAATAACAATTTTGCAATTTGATAAATTTTACTAATAATAAAAGAGATTTATTCCATTATTCAAAATTTAAAATCTCATATGTATACCTACTAAAAATATTTACAAAATTACATGTAATTTTTTGGCATAATATTTGCATAGTTTAGTAAAATGAGGTTATTACAAAACAGGCGTTTCGCCTCACACGCAGCCTATAACCGTGAAAGAATATTTGAAAACGGTCCAGTATTTCCTGAGATAAGCGCGTTCAAAGAAACAAACAAAAAAGTCATTAGATCTTAGCTTTATATTATTAAATATAGACCATTCAAATAAGTTTTTATATCATATATTAAATTCATTTCGATTTTTAATCATTTTAAAACAAACCAAAAGTCAGCCATTTGCATTTTGAATCTCTAAACAAATTCGCGCCAAATCTGGGCATAGACAATGACGCTGTCATTGTGACATAGAACGCAGTCTGTGATCTATGGTTTGTTATTTATCAAATACAGGCTGTTTAACCCTCCTCGTCCTAGTTACAGGTTTCTCCTTATCTTCCAACTTACCAGGGCTCGTAGCTCTTAGTAACGTCTTTTTTCTTAAACTTTTCGTATCTTTCTTTTTCATATTATCGGATGGAGTCTCTTTGGGCGTTAGGAACTCAGCGTCTAGATTTTTAACGATCTTCCTCGAATAGGTCTTGTGTGAGGTCTGGGGGGTGAAAAACGCCTCGCTGGGCGTCGATTTGGGGGTGAAAAACTTTTCGGTTTTCGGGGTTTCCACTTGCGTGACCACTATGTTAGGTCTCGATCTAGTCGGCCTAGGCGTTATTATTTCCAGGCTGGGTTTGGCTATAACCGGTTCGGGAATTTTGAATTTCGACTTCGGCTTCACCGCTGTCTGCTCCGCTTCCTCCGGGTCGTCCAAATTGAGTTTTATGACGACCTTTCGCTTTATCGGAATTTCTTCCTTCTGCACCAACTGCACCGTGTCCACGGGTAGAGTTTTGCCTTCCGGCGTTTTAGCCTCTGCGCTGGAGCTTATTTTGAGCGAATCGAGGTCTATGTCCAACTCTTTCGGTATTTCCGGACGCTGTTCCCGCAACAGCGCCGAAGATACGAGCAAATTGGATATCTCGTTTTGTAGATATACGTCGATATCGACGTCCGATAGAATCTCTTGTATTCTCACAATACAATCGTCAGCCTTCACGAAGTTCTTCTCGGACAGCTCAAAAAACGCCAATTCGATCAGAAACTCCACCTCCAGCTCGCGGAATTCCCTAAAGCAGCTGTCCCGGACCAAACTGACAACGTACGTCTCGAATTTCTTCGCGAAATTTTCCAGAAAAATCGATTTCAATTTCATCTCCGCCAGCCCGAAAGCGGTCAACGCTCCATCGAAATAATTCCTGGCAATGACGTCTTCCTTCGACCTGAAGTGCATGGACGCCTCTAGGCCAGCCGTCTGGCATGCGAGGATCGCGCATGCCGGCATGACGCATGCATAGCATGCGCACGCGCCATGCTTAAGGAACTCGGGCATGACGAAAGCCGGCACGGAAATGCATGGGAGCGACGGGCTCAATTGCGTTCTGATCATGCAATCCCGCATGGTTTCCACATGGTTGTGCTTTGGGGTAAAGGCTTCCAGCTTCCTGTTCAAATCCACGCTGGTCACGTGCGCGCCAGTCGTGCAGTCGAGTATTGTTTTCAGCGCGTTGTTGATTTTCACCTGGAAACGATGTGTCGAGTTGGATAATTCAGTGCGGTCCATGGTCAGATAGTGAGAAAATAGAACGTTTAGGCATCATATTAATGACCTTTTGATTTTCGTCTAGAAATCTGATTTTAATGAAAAATTTGGAAAGAACTTTCAACTTGAAAATAAAAAAAACTATAATGCCCCTTGTCCCCAGTGGCCCTAAATTATCATCTATATGCGCAAATAAAAACTACCCTCAAATAACTTAGTTGCGCGTCTTCAAGACACCAAGTTTACGTGATTCCCTTTACTGTCCCACGGCCCTTGCCCCGAAAAAATCCTCCCAACAGCCCCCATTTATTTGTGATATTTACCTGCGCATCTTCCGGGCAGCAGGTCTGCGTGATTGCCCCATATATTGCCCCCTGCCCCTTGCCCCCACTGGCCCCGAGCCCCGCACCACCCGCCGTCTTCGCTCGCCGCCACAATTTCAAGTATCTACATAGCTTCACGCATTTCTCCGTTGATACAGACGTGCTATATTTTAAGATGAGATTGTACCGACGCCTTGCGGTCCACACGGTGCCTGAGGGTCATAAAGTCATAAAGTCATCAATTTATAAGAATACTTTATTATATATATTTTATTGTTATGATGCATCTATCTTACTAATGTTATAGATGCGAAAGTTTGTAGGGATGTGTGTGTGTGTTTGTTGCTCTTTCACGCAAAAACTATTGAACCGATTGCAATCAAATTTGCTACGTAGACAGCTGGACAACTGGAATGACACATAGGCAACTTTTTACCCCGATATTCCTACTACTATACAGACTTACGCGGCTGAAACCGCGGAGCGCAGCTGGTCTATAATAATTATGTTTGACTTTATTTTCTAGACCATAGAAAAACAACATGGGAAAAAATATCAAACATCCGAGGGCAACTGAGCTGGTGGTTCGCCAGATGGGAAGCGACCACCGCCGCCCGCGAACAGAGCAGAGGTAGCACCACTGCGCATGCGCTGCCCGCTTTCAAGGGGTAAGGGATAAGGAAAGGATTGACGATTTAAAAGAAGGAATGGACTGGGACGGGTAGGATGAAGGAAACTGGCCTCCGGTTGGGTGCCCTGAGCTTCCGTGAAGGGGTCTTATATCAGGATCATGCTTTTAGGACTTGTATCTTATTTTTCGTGTAATTTTAGTTTGGGTGTAATTTTTTTCTTCTTAACTATTTATAGTTAGTTAAGAATGGTAATTAATTATTATAATTAAAGTTAATTATGCTTTTTGAATACATGAAAAGATTATCAATCAATCGATGAAAGAGAGAGAGAGAAGAGAAGAGAAAGAAAACTAGTTCATTCCACAAACACGATACCAAACGTACATACAAAAAATAGCTTATCATATAGACATAATTTCATAGAAATTTGTTCAATTGGTTCAATCGGTTCAAAGGTTTGGGCGCATGAAAAAGAGATAGATAGAGATACTTTTGGCATTTTACTACATAGTATAAAGCAAAGTTGCTTCCCACGACCGTCCCTATGTATGTATGTATGCTTAGATCTTTAAAACTACACAACGGGTTTTAATGAAATTTTTTAATAGGTACAATGATTCAAGAGGAAGGTATATAATATATAATAATAATAATAATAAACACATTTATTGTCAACATCACATGAGGAAATTAAAGACATATGAACACAACTAGATAGAGAACTAGAACTAGAAAAAACACTATTAAAACAACATAAACAGAAATAGAAAAAAAAAGAAAACAAAAATAAGAAAATATACATATATGACATCTATTAAACTGCTCCGAATCTAACGCGCGCGAAGCCGCGGGCGAAAGCTAGTATAAAAAACGCCCCTTACCCATAGTGGGAGTAGCTAAATAATGTCGTTGGATCGCGTTGGCCGCCGTGAGGGCGGCCAATCCTCCATCGGGACACACCAACACCTGCGCCTCCATCAGCCGGCCCAGCGCCAAGTCCACTGGAAACGAGAGAGAGAGAGAGAGAGAGTTTATTAGCGAGATGCTATAACGGAGATTATTATTTAACAATTTTAAGTACCACAACAAGTAAAAAACAAATAAGGTGTGTGTGCGATTGACAAACGATAGAAGTGAAACTTCAGTAAATCGTCAAAAGAATGAGATGAATATATATAAAATAGTATGTATATTTCTGTCTCATTCGTTGCCGGCTTCATTCTGCACATATTTGTATTTGTGTCTCTCACCTGTCGTTTTTTCCGTTGCATCAGCTTTGAAATCACAACGATTCTAAAGAAGTTTCACTTCAAAAAATTGCAAATATACGAAAAAAAAATGAGATATTACATAAGGCGACCTTATCGCTTATCAGCGATCTCTTCCAGGCCGCTAAAGGTAGAGGATAATGACAAATGGCAAAATAAATGTATGCACAATTGCTGTTCTCATTATATATGACTACTAGCATACCCGGCCACGCGTTGCTGTTGCCGAGTAATAATTAAAAATATCAAGACTATAAATTATTGGGATAATTAATCGAAATAAGAACTATCCCATATCTTAAGTTGGACCAAATTACACATAAAATGCCAAATTTCTTCAAAATCGGTTGAGTTGGTGAAGAGTTCATTGGGAACATACATCATGACACTGAATTTTTATATATTAAAATATGAGAATAGCAAGTATATGAAAAAATATATATATATGTAGAAAGTAAAGAAAAAAAACAAATATCTTAATATATATAAATCTCGTGTCACAATGTTTGTCCTCAATGGACTCCTAAACCACTCAACCGATTATAATAAAATTCGCACACCATGTGCAGTTCGATCCAACTTGAGGGATAGGATAGTTTAAATAATTTTAATTACGATAAATGACAACACGGACGGAGCCGGGGCGTGCAGCTAGCTATTTTATAAATAAATAAATAACTGAACCGCGACTGAACAAAAGACAATCAATAGCAGAACTCACACTGCACATCCGGATGTGACCTCGACGCGTTCACGATGTGCGCCTGCGCAGTTCTCAACAAGATGGCCGCCGCCGCCCGGCGCTTGCATTTCGCGTAATACATCTGCAATTGTAACAGTCGGCCTCGTGGAGATACCTTTATCTGTTTGTACATGCAATCGGTCAAGCGCGAGTCGGATCAGCGTACACTTAGCGTTCCGTACATATGACCAGCGGTTGCTCCGTGGTGAGAACCTCGGAGTTTAAAATCGAAAAGTCGGGAGTTCGGGCCCGGGCGAGCGCGCAGGAAATAAATTGATTTTTCAATTTATCTGCACGTGTGGATAACATCACCTCTGCTTAAAACGGTGAAGGATAACATCGTGAGGAAACCGGCTTGTCCGAGAATCAAAAGTTCGACGACATGTGACATCTGCCAACCCGCACTTGGCCAGCGTGGTGGATTATGGCCTGAACCCTCATAGGAGGTCTGCGTCCCAGCTGCGAGAACATATATGGGCTGATGATGATGACATATGAGCTAGTGAACAGTTGCAAAAAGTCTGGTCATCCTGTACCCATCCAATTGATGACCGTGCCAACCGTTGCTTAACTCGATTTTTTTTTTTCGTTATTGTTTGTCGTTACACTTGCAAAAGAAATCTATCTTATCTGCAAATGTAAACGGTCTATCTATAGATAGGTACAAATGAACAAAAAAAAATCTCCAATTGAAAAAAATAGCTATCACATTTCATCCTGTCCTACTTATCCCACTAATATTATAAATGCGAAAGTTCGTGAGGATGGATGTATGTGTATGTGTGTATTTGTTACTCTTTGATGCAAAAACTACTGAACCGATTGCAATTAAATTTGGTAGTAGTCGTAGATAGCTGGACAACTGAACTAACATATAGGCAATTTTTTATCCCGATATTCCTACATCATACGGACTTACGCGTGTGAAACCGCGTGGCGCAGATAATCTATACAAACATTATATAGCTGAAAGAGTTAGTTAGTTAATTTGATTGTTTGTTTATTTGAACGCAATAACCTCAGGAACTACTGGTCCGATTTGAAAAATTCTTTCAGTGTTAGATTGGCCATTTATTGAGGAAGGCTATAGACTATATATGTACCACGGGCGAAGCCGAAGCGTAGCGTAGTTATATATAAA
The DNA here is from genome assembly GCF_012273895.1 of Zerene cesonia. Taxonomy (NCBI): domain Eukaryota; kingdom Metazoa; phylum Arthropoda; class Insecta; order Lepidoptera; family Pieridae; genus Zerene; species Zerene cesonia. The sequence continues at coordinate 579,568 of NW_024045137.1, read as the reverse complement.
TAAATATATAAAATAAAATTCCATGCAATAAAAGATAATAAAAAAACAAAACTCACCGCGACTTCACAAAGAAACACCAGAGCGGTCTCCATGCATCCTTTAGTTATCAGCACAGCGCTGAACAGCTGGACAGCATTCGCTGATATGCTGTCAATCTCCGGATACTGCCTGTCGGCGTGGTACAGTATGGTGCCGACGTTTCGTATGTACGACACTCTGGAAATAATAATAAAAAAAAATATCTTTATTTGTTTCAAAAATGTTTTTACATAATATAGATACATATATTGCAATGAACCCCACACTAGGATCCCCTGTGTTGTTAGGCTCAAATATTTATACATATTAAAAAACTATTTAAAATAACATTTAAAAGTTATATTAAAAAAGATTCAAAATACTTACTGTAATGTCGTTGTCATATTTTCACAACATAGTATAAAACAAAGTCGCTCTCTTTGTCCCTATGTATGCTTCAATCTTTAAAACTACGCAACGGATTTTGATGGGGTTTTTTTTAATAGATAAAGTGGTTCAAGAGGAAGTTTTATATGTATAATAACATCTGTTAAACTACTCCGAATTAACGCATGCGAAGCCGCGGGCAAAAGCTAGTAATATATATATAAATTCCATGTCACATTGTTTGTCTGCAATGGACTCCTAAATTACTCTACCGATTTTAATCAAATAAGCACACGTTGAGTACGAGCTTGAGATTGTATTTGAGTTTGAGTCTGATCTTGAATCTGAGTACAATTTTGAGTTTTAGTTTAAATCCGAGTATGAGTTTGAGTACCAGTTTGAGCTCTATCTCAAACTGGTACTCAAACTCTCAGCTCAGTTAGAGTTAGAGTTGTGAGTTTAGCATATGAATAGGGGTTTCCCAAAAGCATAAAATTAAACAAAAATTTGATTCCAATCACGCACTTGTCACCTAAAAATTTACAAAGGCGCAGACACATCGTCGACAGCTGCAAAGCGTGCACCGTCCTGTGCACGTGCAGCAATTGGTGAACTATCACTTCGCAGATTCGCTCGAAATCGGCCAGCCGGTGCTGCGGTACTGGAAAACGAAGTTGATAATGAAAATAAGTTACGACGGATATTAAACGCGATTTATTCATGAAACATTATATTGTTTCAAAATTAAATGGAACAGTTTATAAAGCACGTTTCCTTTTCCCCACCCTTCCCAGTCCATTTCTTTCTTTACTGTCATCAATCCTTTCCTTATCCCTTGAAAGCATTCGCAGAGGCACTACATCTGCTCTGTTCACGGGCGGCGGTGATCGCTCACCATCAGGCGAACCACCAGCACGGTTGCCCACTCTGACATCTAAATATACATATAACTCAAAGGTCACTGACTGACTTACTGACTGACTGATATAGTGATCTATCAACGCACAGCCCAAACCACTGGACGGATCGGGCTGGAATATGGTATGCCAATAGATGTTATGACGTAAGCATCCGATAAGAAAGAATTTCTATAAATCCCACACCC
>NW_024045137.1:571847-577058 GCF_012273895.1 Zerene cesonia | reverse complement strand
GATACTAACAGTCTGTGTTCCTATTAACTCATGACCTATTTTTTTAACAAATCTACGAACTGCAATAATTTCATATTTAGAAGTTAGTTTTGTAAATAATTCTTTATTCGACAGATTAGATGGTACAAATCTAATTATACCGGTTTTTTCAATTTGGGCTGCTGGAATATATGCTTTTATATCATATCTATCCAGAAAGTTGTTGTTGTTAAGAAAATTATTGGCCGTGTTGTGCTGTTTGAAGACCACAACTATTTTGTTGGCACTAATACGCCTCAGTGTCACCACACCTTTAATAGTAGAAAATATATGATTCAAATAAATGGGACTTTTATTTCCTATTTTTTCCTGTAAGTTTTTGCTTTCGACGAAAACTTTATATTCTGTGTTCATATTATTCTCCGGATAAAGCCTTTTATAATTAGGCTTACGAAAAGGTAGAAAAGGGGAGTCACTCTCACCACCTCCGCCGCCAGTACCAGAAACATCTCGAAGATCTTCAGGTTGTCGTGGTCTCTTCTTAGAGATGGGCGGATTATCGCCGCCCCCCTCGTTTCCATCCATATTTATTGTCAATACGCTTTATTTATTTATAATTTGCCTATTTATACTCTTTTTTTGTAAATAATTTATATTTTTGAATTTAATTAAAATTTAAATCAAAATTGTGAACCGCGCTTTTTCAAATTCCCGCCAGAACTCTCCAAGGTATTTGATGTGGAGCCGGAGTACCCGTATTATTATACTACTCTTTGAGCCGGAGGTATTGTATAAAGAGAATATTATAGTTTTAATTAATAGCATTAATTTGCTTATAATTATAACGTGAACAAATTTTCGATTGGTAGTAGGGAATATAAACAAATCAACAGTTATATACTACGAATGGTACGAATGCATATTACACAGATAGTATACGTAACCTACCTATGTAGGTACCTATGAAGGGACTAATTTTTTTTTTGTAATCTGTGCACGTATTTGAATCTTAAAAATTGACATTTGACAGTTGATCTAACGGCCGTACTATTTGAAAGTGCTTAACAAAATTTCGTAAAACTAAAGTAATAACGAGAGGATAGCGTGATAAATGGTTCTCAAAGATGACTGTTAGTGAAGCTAATAATTTTGTGACGAAACTCAAAGCGCATGGATCTGAAAACGATTACTGCAACTTGGAATCGGCGTGTAAAGATTTCAGTGTTTTGCTTACGGCATTATCCACAAAAGATAAACAATCCTTTTCATTGAATGTTTTATGTATATTATGCAGGTACGTTTATGTTACATATTATGTAGAATTAAAATGTAAAATTGATATTATTTTAAAAGAGCAACTACAGAGTTTCGTTCCGGCTCTTTTCTGTGGAAACTGCCTTCCGAACCGGCGGTAAATATTATAACTGTGTAATATTATGACGATTCAAAAGTGCTTCTATAAGAAGTCTAGTTGAATGAATTAATGTTTGAGTTTGAGTATATTATAAATATACATATTTATAAATATATTTATGTAATGGTTCTATCAAAGAGAACGAACAAACTTGAATATGGTAAAATAAATAATCATAATCATACGTCATTGAAAATGCAGTTTATATCTTCTGTCACAAATTTGGTAAACACTATTACTCAATTTTATTTCTTAAGTAGGATAAGATCAATTTAATGAATGAAATGATATCCTTTTACCGATTTCAAAATAGAAGAGGAAGTTCGCAATTCGACTTCATTAATGGATACTTCAGAACCTTTCGACTGGATGAACCGATTTTAATGAGTTACCAAAGTGATTGAGTAAAAAAAACAAAGATATATGTAGACTTTTGAACCTCCTTTGTTTTGAGAACATCAGTTTATAAGAAATATGTGGTAATTGACTTAGAATCAGATTTAGAAGCACATATATATTACTGAGTTATCATAATTATTTTACTTTTTAAGTTTATTGGGTGCAAAATAATTTTAATCTGCAATCAGTCCCAAGACTATAAGCAGATGAGGTGATTAGAATATAAATTATATAGACAATGAGACCATTGTCTCGTCTGCCCTCTGGAGTATGTACATGAACCCTACCTACCTACGGCTCTCACCTACTAGTCAAATTCATCATTCGTTTATCGAAACTCATCAATAGAATGTTATATTTCAGAAACCTAGAAAAAGTGTCATCATGGCGAGAAAGAATAAACAACACAGAACTTATAAAACTCAGTATAGAGTGTGTGAGACAGACCAGAGGGTTGCAAGGGGACGAGCGAGTAAAGAACCTCGCTTGTATATACCATGTTCACAAATATATTGTAAGACAGGTGAGCTATAGATTAAGATTCTCTTTTTTATTCTCCCATTTTATCTGCAATCCCAAACCAATCCCTATTAATGTTATAAATGCGAAAGTAACTTTGTCTGTCTGTCTCTTACGCTTTCACGCCTAAACCACTGAACCAATTTTGATAAAACTTGAAATGACGATAGAAGTGAACTTGGGAAAGGACATAGGATACTTTTTCTGGCGAAAAAAGGGTTGAAAGAGGGGATGAAAGTTTGTTATTGTCAAACCGATTTTGATGAAACTTGATATGAAGATGGAGCTAAACGTGTGAAAGAACAAACCATACTTTTTAATGTGAAGAAAATACTCCTTACCAAGTCGCGCGATATAAGCGAATACTACTAATAATACGTAATAGTTTAAAATTGAACCAATGTTTGCGTAAGATAAGAATTAAGATAGTTTCTCCTTGTTGTGCTACTATTCAATTGTCTTTTTGTATTCCACCTGTTTTTGCCCACATAGTTCATAGAAATTACAAGGAGTCCCTGATTGCAGTGAGATGAAATCTTCCGAAAAATTGTAATTCAAAACATTTTGCTGGCATATTAATGCATTTTTCTGTATTATACTTATTCAAATGCTTTGTGAGAATTCTAAAATTCCATCACAAGTCCTTATCAATCCTGCTGGTTACCATTAAGCACATAAAACCGAAAAGTAGAAGAAATTTCATTGTTAGGCGTGACCACGGTACGATGAATGACGCGGGTTCAAATCCCACTTCGAGATCAAATTTTTTCCACTCTTTAAAAATGAATAAATAAATAAAAATCGTTTATTTAGCAAAAATACAAAGATTCAACACAAATCAAACACGACGGTCGCCTCAACTAGTAATAAACCTGTCCTAGAGACGACTGACGCCTTCCACTCTCGTCCTAGCCATCATTGCTAAAGTCAGACACAAACAATTACATTCTTTAAAAAATTCCTTATAAGCAAATGTTATTTTGTATTTACAGAACGCATCAGTACCTCCAGAACTCATTCTCAAATTGTCCTTCATGCCGTTCGAATGCGATGCAGACAGCCTCCTCAAAGATTACCACAAAACCTATTGGAGTATACTCGCTGATCGAATTGCTTACATCGAAAGACTTAAGACGAAACTGGCCATAAAGAAACTACTGCCCAAATTCAGCGATGACTTGGCCAAAGTGATTATCATATACAAGGATATTTATGACTTCTGCTCTAATTTATTACCGATTATCACAAAAAAGCTATATCACGTGTTTAATGATGCTGCAGAATTGAATGAGAGCTTTAGGAGAATATTTGATGCGATTGCATCACACTCGAATGCTATAAAACAGTGCAACGATAAACAGTTAACGGAATTGTATGTGAAATTCAACGATTGCATCTATGTTGTAACGGAGAACTCGAGTAAGATCGACTTCAAGAATTCCCCACTTGAAGATATTATAAGGACATGCTTGGCGTTACTTGGCCACCGGTCTGACATATTCCATTGCTTACAAACGTTCTATTTGAACTCGTTTCTGTACATTTTCAATAGAAGAGCGAATGATATTGATAATGTGTTTAAGAATTTATTAGTTTCCTGCGAAACTACGGAAAAGTTGGGATATAAGAGCCTAATGTATGCGACATACCCGTTTCTAAACCAGATGCTTCGGTTATGGATCGAGTCGTACGGAATGAATGTTTCGAATATGGAAGCCAGCTGTTTGAGTTTTGTATTGTTTTTAATGGGCAAAGCGAAAAGATGCAGCCAGCTGGTTAAATGCGAGAACTGCAGTTCGAAAACTGGCTTACACGACGCCCTGCGCCTGAGCTTTCTCGTCAAAAACTTGATAAATAGAGCCGTGAACGATAATTCGTTCGCATCGAAATCGGAGATATTCCAAGCGATCAGAGACGAACAATATGCCATATTGGACGAGTTGAAATCAGCTGGTTGCGTGAATACTTGCAAATATCACGTCAAGCTGCAAACGGATGTTCACAACAGCGCCATCTTGTTGCACAAGGCGGGAAACTACGAGTTCTCTATAACGCTGTTTGACGTTTATTTGAAAAAGGAATTCGAGAATTCGAAGGGGGCGGATTTTAAGAACGTGAGCCGCGGCCTCTATAATAAAAGTATATGCGAATTGGATAACAAAATGTATGACACGGGCGTGCGGGATGCGTTCTTGAGTTTGGCGTTTTCGCAGGATTTTAAAAGCGAGAAATATATGAGTCTGGTTGTGGATATGAAGGGGAAGGCGGCGAAGAGTGCGGAGGACAATGGCAATAATCAGGAATTGCAGTTCGTATCCGCGCTGAGCGCTTGCGAATCTGTGGCGGGCAGCGTTGATGTGAAACCTTTTTTGCGGAATGTTAAATTTAGGTAAGATTTTTTTTTTTAATAATGGAATGTATTCAAATACTAGCTGCACCCCGCGGTTTTACCCGCGTAAGTTCGACGACATGTGACATCTGCCAACCCACACTTGGCCAGCGTGGTGGATTATAGTCTGAACCCTCGTAGGAGGCCTGTGTCCCAGCAGTGGGAACATATATGGGCTGATGATGATGATGATGTAATATTAGTGTATATTTTTAAATATATTCTCTTTTCAGCCAACTGTTAAAGCATGAATTCGCTATTTATGAAAAACTGTGGCCATCTTTGGCTCCAATAACTGGCGTTATACAATCCTTGCACAAGATGATGAATTCAGATGGTTTTTGGAGTCATGGTAAGTAATTTGATGTAAAATTTGTGAAGAGGCGTGTGTGTTTGTTGCTCTTTCACGCAAAAACATCTGAACTGATTGCATTGAAATTTGCTACGTAGACAGCTGGACAACTGGAATAACATATAGGCAACTTTTTATCCCGATATTCCTACGGGACAC
>NW_024045137.1:568714-570847 GCF_012273895.1 Zerene cesonia | reverse complement strand
GTTTGTACCATGAAAATTTATCAACAGCTAGTAAAAAAAAAGGATAGAATCCAGTACACCAACCGTCGCCCAGGTCCCGCACGAAGGTGGCCAGCAGCTCCACGCCGCGGATGGAGTCGCGCGTGGCGGAGTGCTCCTGCGACAGCGTGCGGAGTGCCACATTCTTGTCCAGGTCCAGCAGCTGGAATGTAGCAGAGATACTACTAATATTATAAATGCGAAAGTTTGTAACGATGTGTGTGTTTGTTGCTCTTTCACGCAAAAGCTACAGAACCGATTGCAATGAAATTTGGTAAGTAGACAGCTGGAAAACTGGAATAACATATAAGCAACTTTTTATTCCGATATTCCTACGGGATACGGACTTACGCGGGTGAAACCGCGGAGCGCAGCTAAAAATATATAATCTTCAATGTATTCAGATTAAAAGATTATTGATTTTATTCGTGTAAAACAAAGTATATTTTTTGAAAGAAAGAAAGATAGAGGGAGAGAGAGAGCAATAACAAACGGATTTTTTACACATAACATTATAAAGCCAAAAGTGAGTCTGTCCGTCTGTCCGAGAGAGACAGACGTCTCTCATAATATAGGATAATACAGGATAATTTTTATCCTTGAAAATAAACGAGAAGTAAGCGGGTAAAATTCCAGGACTGACGACCTTATCCTTGGACTAAGCAAGCGGAAACGCTGGCGGAAGTTCAGTGGTTAGGACGTGGGACTTGAAAACAGAAAGATCGGTGATTCGACAGAGAACGAGAGCGGAAGAATCATACTAGTATTGTAAATGTGAAAGTTTATTTGTTTTAGACGTTTGTCCGTCAATCGCGCTGAAACTACTGAAACGGATTTTGATGAAATTAGGTGTACGGACAGGGTATGAGCTGACTTGGGTGATAGGATACTTTTTATCCCGATTAAACGCTCCCTTGGGATTAAACAGGAATCTTGATATCCGGGCGGACCCGGGACGAGCGTCTAGTAAATAAATAAAAGTCACAGACAACTCGCGACCTTTTTATACGATATGGCCGAACTGTCAAATTTAGTTCATCACTTCACTGGGGGGACTTATTTCGTGGCGTATACTGTTTATCAAAGTTTCTATTATATATTTTATAATGCATTAGCTTTCGTCCGCGGCTTCGCGCGCGTTTCGGAATAATAATAATAAAAAAATCTTTATTTATCCATACCTTACATTGACATTGCATATATGTGGCTTGAACTCTTGAACAAAGGAACTTAAAACTATGGACACTAGTCGTCTAAACTAGACCGAGCCAGAATCTTAGACGACAGTAAGAACCTTCCTGTTGTATCACGCTATCTATTAAAAAAACCCATCAAAATCCTTTGGGTAGTTTTAAAGATTGAAGCATACATAGGGACATAGGGACAGAGAAAGCGACTCTGTTTTATACTATGTAGTTATATATGTAGTGATGTACAATTGAATAAAAAAACGTCGTGAGTACGAGTGGTGTGTGAAGGTCACCTGTTCCGCGGGTTTCCATCCGTACTTTTCGCTCGCGTCCAGCAGGTCCTGTTCGGATTTTATGAACAGCAGAGCCACGTACACCATCTTCTCTTCTGATGTTAGAGTCTGAAATTAAAAATACAATAATATATGTAACATCGTATTTTCTTGTGCTCGATTTTACGCGAGTATTATACACTAGCGGTCCGCCCCGCCGCGGTACATATTTAGCCTATAGCCTATCTCAAGAAATGGGCTATCTAACTCTGAAAGAATTTTTCAAATCGGACCAGTAGTTCCTGAGATTAGTGCGTTGAAACAAAGTTGAAATATCTTCAGCTGTATAATATTAAACTCAATTTTTTGAGTTTAAACATTTACGCCTGTGGGACCCCATTTATGTCATAGTCGGCAATGGAGCTGGTGGGTCGCCGGATGGTAAGCGCTACCACCGCTCATGGACATTTGGAGAGGCGTAAGGTCGATTGCAGACCTTACGCCTCTACAAATGGATTGCCGAGCTCAAAATGGAATGGGATTAAGAAAGGATTTCCACTTCCTCTGGGGGAGGCCTATGTCCAGCGGTGGACGTCCGAAAAAGGCTGCAACGACATAAGAAAGGATTGACGTGAGAAATAAAGGACTAGGAA